>NC_051210.1:4240565-4316834 GCF_015220075.1 Falco rusticolus
GGTATGGCAGGCAACCAGTGTCAGCCCTGCAATGGCTCATTACCCAGCTCGCTCTCCAGATCTGAAGGCACAGAAACACAGAGCAGGTTACCATCCTTATCTCGAACAAGTTAATAGGCTGAAGAAAGATACGCCTACCTGTCATACGGTCAGCGGTCGCTTCCTGCCACAAGTTTTGAAAATGGGTCCAACCGTGCAGGAGCGGGCCTGGAAATCAGGACCATGGGTGGCAATCAGCTGAGGGGAATGTGCTCGAGCTTGTAGGTCACGAACCCTGGGAGGACACGGTGTGTGAACAGACACAACAATTAGCAGGGTGAGTCATGCCGAGAGAGGATAGGGGAGTGGGGATGGATGGCACGACAAGGAGAGGTAACACCTTGCTGTTAATTGATGACTGTAAACACTTACTTAAAGTGTCCTTTGTTTGTAGTTAACCACCAATCAGGGGTTGCCTAGTATGTAATGCTTAGCTTAAAGAACCAATCTGTTTAAAGCACACAGCTTCTGAAAACATATATAAACTCTTGACTGTGTACATTAAATGGACATTTGCTTGCATCAAGCAGCGTCCCGGCTCTCCATTGCAGCACAACCGCTTCTTCCCTAAGACTGTTTTTATTGTATTTTGCTGAGTGGTCAAAAGAAAGTGAAAAGAAACATCAGGCCCTGCTTTGAAATTTGCTTTTTCAAGGAACAGTTTCCTCTCTTCCCAAAGTAATGTTTAATGAGAAATAAAATGCTGGAGAGTTACTTAGAAAGCGTTTCACAAACCACAGGGAAATTGATAGTGACTGGTAATGAGAGGAAAGAAATTGAGTGTTTTGTGTGAGCGTGGGTAGTCATTTGTCTCTAGCAATGGAAATCCTCCCCCAGTGAGGAGCTGGCTGGGGCGGGAGGTGTCTGCAGGTCTCCTTGCAGGAGTGTCACTGCCCCATCCAACACAGCGGACAGGGTTTATCCTGACTTGGTACACCAGCCAGCCATGCTCAGGCACTGCCGGCTGGCCAGGTGCAGACCCAGCTCACCGCAGCTGGCTTGCTTTGGGTCATAACTCGTGCACATGCCCACCTGAACGCCTGCTTCAGCAGTAGCATTTGTTTCTTAGCTGTCAGAGTCCGCTTGCCTTGAAAGCCACAGTACTACCGACTGCAGCAGAGCTGCTCAATCCGCATGCAGCCTTCCTCCAATATAACCTGCACAGCCTTTCTGCGCATCTCTCCATGAGCTTCCTATAATTTTCTGATCTAAAGTAGGATAGAAAAAAAAAAAGGGGGAGGGGGGGACAAAACAAACCAACCAAACAAAAAGGATTACTTCTGGATTCACTGGTAACTGCAACAGCACATTGAAAATGACCAAGACATGAGAAAAGGAGTACATTAATTCTGTAAAAACACTTCATTTCTACAGTTTAGAAATGAAACTTTACCCCTATCAGTTACAAATGACAATTTTCTTTAACAAACCAACATGAATAGCATAGCATAATATGAAGAAAAATCAGCATTCAGATCAAATTACACACAGGGGGCTGCCCAAAGCAGATTTTCCTGCCTTCGTTGTGTTGCCCAGTGTATGGAAAGGCTCCTTCTGTTCCAGCTCCACAATTTTTCCCCTCCCTGACCATATTTCGGTGTGCTGGTGAGCCAAAACCACCACACCTTGCCCCACTCTGCTGCAGGCTCCTCTCCACACATGCCAAGGCACTGGCAGCCCTGTCCCCCCAGCCACCAGCTGCAGGTTTAATTCTGCTTCAGCCAATGGACCTGAATCAAACCATGCTCCATCATAGCTACAGTTGACTATGAAATCTGTGTTTTTGCTGGTTCTCCCTGCCAGCTGTCCCCCTGATGATATCCCTTAGCCGATGCTGTAGGGGTCACCATGACCTGGACTTTCAAGGGGGCTCTGGAAGTATTTTGAAGCGTGAAGGGCAAAGACAACACAAGGTTGGCTCCAAAAGTTTTACAAAGGCGTCTGAAAACCTGTGACTGTTTCCAAGGAACATGAAGCTGGCAAGGGTTGTTTGTCTGAGATTTTCTCTCTACAGGCTCCCCAACTGGCCTGGAGTTGTGAGTCTAACAAAATGCTCAAGTGGGAAAAAAATGCTTTGTTATGGGTCAAACGTAGCCCTATGGGGTTTTTTGTTGTTTTCTTTTGTTTGTTTATTTCATACCGGGGTGGGGTGGGGGGTGGGGGGTGTTTTTGCCTTCACGAAGATGCCCAGCACATCCATATTCCAGGGGCCTCTCTGGAGGAGGGAGCCCACACCGTGGCCCCCTGCAGGACCTTTGACATCCCCGTGCTGGGCTCCCTCCCGGCTGCTTGCCATGCCCATCCCTGGGGGTGGTGCAGCGGCGGCGTCCGGGGGCATTTCAGCAGCAGAACCAAGGCCCTCTCTGAACGCAGGGATCGGGCAAGTCTGAGCTTGGGCTGTTCATTAGCTGCTACACAGACTTCTGGATAGCCAGCTGGAGCAGAGCCAGGCTGGCCTCGGCAATTGCAGGGCTGGGGGTGTGCGGCCCCAGCGGGCACCGACACACTGACAGCAGCGCTGGAAGTGCGTGTCGTCCACAGGGTGTCTGGTTTGCCACATTTGTGACCATGACAAACACCGCTGGTACTTCCTCGACCCCTAATTCACTATCTCAGGTAAAGCTTAGCTTTTTTTGGTTTAGCCTTGCTTCCCGGATGGTTTCATGTTGCTCTGGCTGGTTTTGCCATTAGCATCCTCCCAACAAGATTGCAGCATCAGGAAATAATTGAAATAGTAGGTGTTTGAGGGAACAGCCTCTTAAAGTAGGTCTGTGCTGGTCAGACTCCATATCTAACCTGATTCTCCCTCCATTGCTTCCCTTGTATCACTGTCAGATCACATATCATATCACAAATGGGATTCGATTAAGTTTTTCCTTTCCAGGAAGGGAGGGAGGGAGGGAAGGAGAGAGGGAGGAGAAGGGGGTAAAAAAGAAAATCATGTTTTAGAAACTCGTACCCCAAAGGGTTCTTGAGAATGGGGGATGAGATCACCCAGCTCGGCCCTGTCCCATCGTCTCAGCAGGTACACAGGTCATCTGGCAGCCACTTGAACGAGGAACCTGCACCCGTGGGTGGTCTCAGATTTGCTCCAATTTGTACTTTTGTGGTACTTATATACAGAAATGCAAATGCTTCTTTTTTTATCATGTTCCACTTCAGATTTCAAACTTGTCTGAAAGGATCAGCACAGGAACACCCATCTCCTAAAATACTCAGGATTTTGCAAAGCCAGGCATGGTATTCTTTGACTTTTTTCCTTCTTTTTTGTTCCCCCGCCCCCCCCCCCCCCCCCAAATGCAGTTGACTTCAGGGCTAAGGTTACCCCTTGGCCATTTTCCAGGCAGACTGTACATTGTATTCATGCTTTTCAATGTTGTTTCCCTCCTAGTATCACCGCGGTATGCTTGTATTAGCAATAATATTTTCCATCTTGTCAGTCGGACAGTGGCAACAGGCTTAATGAAACGAGTCATTTGTTATTCAGCACAAATCACAGTCATTGAAAAATCAAGCTGTGAGATGCATATTTACTGAACTTTTATTACCCAAATGTGCACAAGCTTTTACAAAAAAAAAAAAAAAAGAAGTGTATAACTTGTGGTTTCGTATTGTGAGCATGAGATGGGGGAAAAAAAAGCCATTTATGCTGATTCTTTCAAATGAAGTCTTACCCAATTATGCTTGGGTAAAAAGGATGCAAATGTAATTTGCTTATTCACAATTTAAGGTCCTTTTCACGCTGTTAGAACAAAGTAAATAAGGAATCTGGGTCAGCTGTGTTGTACCTCCATAGTAGTACACTTAGTTTAATTCTGTATAGCTGAGATAGTGAATATAATATCACAATACTGTTGTGAACATGAAAAGAGAGATTTGTGGGAATGGCATTGGCAACAAATGCCACCAGAGAGGAAAATGTTTTCTTCTCTTGTAGAATATTAACATCTAGAAAGACACACGAACAATGAAATACTCTTTTCTCAAACCACATCCGCTTTCTTTTCTAGTACAAATAAACCAAGCATGGGTATTCAAAGGATTGTTTCCAGCTCTGAAAGTGCTGGAGGAATTCAGTGAAACTTCTAATGTTTACCAAACAATGACCTGAGTGTGTTGGCCTTTTTAGTTGGGATTTTTTTTTTTTCCTGTGCTTTTTCTTTCTCTCTTTTCCCTTGGGGGTGGGTGGGACAGGAAGAGAGGGTGGAAAGCACAGCAATATAAAACAGACTTGGGGAAAAAGTTTAATTTTGCTTTATAATTAATGAAATGAGGCCAAATGCAGTAAAAAAAAAAATACTCAAAGCCACTCAGTTAAAAGAAGCAAGCAAGAGTGAGTCACATGTATGGTTTGTTAAAAAAAAAAAAAAAAGAAAACAAAAAAAAACCACCCCAAAAACCAGTATAAAATGGTTTAGCCATCCCTTCTTACAGGATCATTTTACCATGCTTCATGAATTTGTCTTAGCTGGTACCCCTGTCTAATGTTCCTTGGGTAACACAGAGCTACCAGATCTTCCCCAATACTCTGGGCTTCTGCCAATGTAGCCTCGCCAGCAGCATCCACAACACCACGGTGCCCTGGTTTGTCAGCTATTTTAATTTTAAGCACCTGTGAGGCTCCTTTCAGCTCTGCCTGGATAGCTGTAGAGTTGGAGAAATGTCACAGTACCTTGTGCCACCAGGAGAGCCCTGGGATGTACACGTGCAAAATGCTCCTCGCCCCTTTCCCAGAGATTTATGCATTCACCCACCCCGGGGCACACAGGTCACCCCTGGTGACCCACACACCAGCACCCCCCCAGGGTTCAAGGCACCAAAATGACACCCACAGAGTATCAGGCAAGAGACTCTGGGGACATCTTACACCCTCTGAGGCAGGCTCTCAGCAGCGGAAAAGTGAAGAATACCGCGATTCATGATGAGTCATGGAAGACAAGTGGTAGAGCCGATCCCTGGTGGAGATTCGCATCTCACTTCCAGCCCCCTTCCTCCCCAGTCCCCAGAGTCCCAGCACCCAGCAGGGTCACCCCTGCCCTCCCCGAGCCGATGCTGGTGCCCCCAGCCCTGCAGTGCCTGCCCTGCACACCTGCAGCAGGATTGCAGCTCACCTGGGGCACAGAGCAGAGGCTGCCTCGCCCGCAGGGGTGTCACCTGGGCTTGCACCCTAAGATCCTACCACCCTACCACTAAGAGCAGTATCTGCATTAAAGGCTTTTTCGAAAAGACTGTTTCCACGGGTACATTCTGAACTTGCAAGTTTTTCATGATGTTAAAATGTGCTTCTGAATATATTCCCACCTTTCCACTGACTATCAGCTTGCGGGGTGCTGTAGGCTGCAAATCCCATGCAAACAGCTTCAGCTGTTCAGCTCCAGCGAACACTGAGAGCCCCTGGACAATTAGACCCGCCAAAAAGAAAGAAAATGAAACCATTACTGATTAAATTTCTTTTTTTTTTTTTTTCTTAGCCACACCCACCCATCCCCCGGATACGTTGAGGATGGCAGTATGGCCAGGGTGTGGGGAGGAAGGGAGGTTTATCATTACTGAAATTAAAATGGAGATGAGAGCCGTGAGTTTAGCAAAGTCATCTGCAAGTGAAATGCTGCACCGCTCGCCAGTTGGGATGAAAGTGCAGCAGGATAGGGTCCGGCCGTTCTCTGCGCAGCATCGGGAGTTGCTAGGTTACCCCCAGCATCAGGAATTCAGGGAACAATGTACTTACATCTTTTTCAATTTTGAAAAATAAAATAGGTATTGGCATAAAATACAGTGTGGCACTGAAGTAATTTCATAGTGGAGAGATCAGACGGAAGGAGCCTTTCATCTCGGTGACAGCTGTTTACTTCTGGTTGTGACTTGCAGAGGGCAGCGTGGGACGGCTCCCTGGGGTGCCCGTCTGCAGGGGGATGCTTGCAGCCCCCGTGCCCCAGCAACTCCTGCCCCAGCCCGTCATCCCAAAGCCACCGGGCAGCTGCTGCTCTCAGCCACATCAGCTGGTCCTACAGAAACTCCTGACAGCTCCAGTGATGTATAGGCCTCAAATTTGGGGGTGGGGGGTGGGGGGGGTGGAAATAAGCCACGCTTTCATGATGGAAACGAACCTGACAGGTCTCATCTTACTGGTGTTGTGTCTTGAGCTTTATTATCATTGTTGTTATTACCGACGTTCTCCTGTTCATAGATAATGTCATAATTTACAGTCAGGCATTGTGCACCCTGGATGATTGATGTCGCTTGAGGATGAATAACCCTTTCTACAGAACTAATAATGGATCTTCAGTGAGAAACAGGGCAGGGAGGCGGAAGACTGGGGGAACTCCCTCATAAAGGCAGCCTTTCCTGGGATGCTCTGCTCGAGACGGAAAGATGAACTTCCTTGAGCCTGTGCACTGTGCTCCTGTTGTCCTGGAACAAGTGCTTGGCGCAGAAGAAGACGTGATGTCTGCACGGTGGGAAGGCAGGGGTACCTGCCAGCCTGCCCTGACAGGGCCAGAGAATGGGTGCTCGTCAGGCTGGGAAGGAGAGCTGTCAGCCTGTGGCATGGGCTCCACCGCTGCGCAAAACACAGTGTTTTATTAACTTTTCACATGCATCACCCAGAAAAGCATAGGCACACTGCCACCAGACACTGGCTTGGCTGCGGTTCTGTAAGGATCAGAGAGGTGGGGGCACAATGTCCCCCTTCCCCAAACTTTAAAAAAGCCACTATCATGTTTCTCTGCTAGAGGCACATTTGCTTCAATCAACTGCAACATCTCCCGAAGCAAACAGGCCATTGTAGAGAGCACAGGCTCTTTTCACCTTTCTGCCCAACATTGCATGCACATCCTTCGGCAGCCCTACCAGCACTTTTGGGGGGGGACGGGGAACGATGGAGGAAAAAGCAGAAAAACTGCCATAACGCTATGCTACAGTTAACCACAGCCCCAACATCTCATTATCCATTTAGCAGGACAGCTCAGACCATGGCGGCTGAACTACAGGAAGAGTTCATTTCGTTGTTGACGCTTTTCACATCCATCTTTTCAAATTTTCGGCAGTTTTTATATTCTGTAAAACTGAACACCAATAAAGGTTGCACTTGTATGGATGGGTTCTGATGACATCATAAATTACAAGGGCGAGCCCCAAAAGTTTGCAAAACCTCACCACAATCCAAAGGTAAAATTACATTTTTCAATTAGCAGAGGGTGAATTTCAAAGTGATCACGACTTCAGCTTCATTTGCTGAATTGTTATACCTTCAGTTTGGTAGAACCACGCATATATTATCTGAATTGTCAAAACCTTGCTGGATTCCTAAAACAAATCAGAACTTACTTAAGGAAGGGATTCTTCCTAGATTATAAGCTTTAAAATGAATCCCGGAAAGACACCCGCTGATCCATAGTGCTGGCTAAACGCAGAGCTGTCTCATCTATAACTTTCCTGATACAGTATTCCTAGCTTGCTCTTAAAAATGGCTCATGGCTGGTATTTCAGCACTTCCCAAGACAAAACTTTGGTTCTAGTGCTTAACTCTCCTCACAGTCCATTAGGTTTTCCCGGCGTTTAAACTCAGTTGTACTTTTTCTAATGTGAACTCATAACTCCCTTCTAATTTACAGCAGACCAAAACGAGTTTATTCTTCTCTGTTTTCCAAGCTTTTTGGCACATTTAAAGAATATTATCAGCTTCCTTCTAGCCACCTCTTTATTAAACTAAGCTAATTCTCCTTTTCTTCTGCTTTTCCTCGTAACTGACATTTTGCAGAGCTGATCAGACTCACTAACCCCCTCCTCATTTACAGCCCCTCCCACCAACTCCTTCTTTCTCCCATGCAACTTTGCAAATTACAGTTTCCATCAAACCTTTAACTACTAATGGCAGCTCCCCAGCTGAGGAAAATCCACGTTGCTACACAAGTGGAACCAAGCTGACTTGAGCCAACAGTTACAACTCTACAGTTATTATCTGCAAAGTGGGTGCAAAAATATGTATGTGCTTGACAAGTTCTTTGAATTACATGGATAAGAAAGCACTGCAACAGTAGGTGTTACTTTTTTTTCTGCTGTCGATAATCATCATCATCATCGTACTTCACCTCTAGAATTAACCCAAATAGCCATCATTAGACCTTGGTGAAAATAAATTGAAAAACAAAACCAAAAATAAATCCTCATACATGGACTTAATTTGGGTTAAGTTTACTTTGCATTTTATTTCTCAGCTCACATGATGACGTGTGTCTGTATTGTATTGTCTATATTGGCTGTACCCCATTCTTATTAGATAGTACCTTATGCCCCTTTTCTCTTGTGCATGTCAGGTGCCCCCCAGCTGTCATACTGGGGGAGAAAACGTTGCTGAGGTAATGAGATACAGGCAGCAAGACTTGAAGAACCAGCTCCAAGCTCATGCCAAGTGGTGGTATTGGTGCAGGGTGCATAGGAAGAGCCATACATTGCCTTAAAGCAGCAGCTTGCCCACTGGGGCCAGAAGGCAGCCAGGTACAGGACCATGACTTCCCCATGGTGGAGGGGGTTCTCTTCCACTTAGTAAACCCAAGACAAAATAAAAATGCTTTTTTATTCTTTTTTTCATAGTCAAGATGAATTAGTCACATTCCTCTGCCAGAGGAATAACATTTTCCTTGGAATTCTTTGGAATAACATTACTACAAACCTTCCCTACTTCAAGGAAGAATACCAGTGTTGGGAGTTAAGACTGCCAATTTATGTCCCGTATTTCTGGGACACCATCCAAAAATAGACAGACAATGAAAATATCAACTTCCAATCCCTTGATGTAGTACTTACTGTATTTTCTCCAGCATTAGCTTGATCTTTCTATTCGTCAGTTAAAAGGTAATTTGAAAACATTTTCTAGAATATGGAACATCAAATTATAGCCTGAGGAACAGAAAATTAAATTATTTTTAACTTTAAAATGATTTTATTAAGAACTCAAAATTATCTTGCAACATGAAATTTTTAATAAGATAGTAGAATTACAACCCCAAGTTTTAACAGAAAATGGGAATTGTGTTGCTTGATTTGGGTGGCTTTTTTTGTTTTGGTTGGGTTTTTTGGGTGATTTTGCTTGTTTGTTTTTTATGGTTTAAAAGTGACTTTCTACTCTGAGAAGAGCTTTCAACTCTCTGTGACTTCCAGGTCCTAATCTGATAACCTTAAAAGTAAAAAGATTTCTTTTTCATTCCTGTTATACTCATCTGTTATGTTCCTTGTGTGCAAAGTGTTCAACTTGTTCTTTGCAAGAAAGATGTTATTCAAGGCAGCTGAAGTAAAAGGACTTCATTTTCTTGCATTATGTTGACTACTTATTTTTCTGCCTTTTTTTTTTTCCTCAAATATCCATGATCTGTGAAGCAGCCATATGAATCAGTTTAATTAACTGATTAATCAGTTTAACAAAGCTTTTACTATGTTTGTAGCCAAGGTGCAGTACTTCATGTTCTTGTTCTAAGAAGTCTTAGGTGTAAGGTGAAGGATTTGTACCATCTGAAGATGAACCAAAGCCTGTGTGGTGCTTGGGTGGAAGTTTCTGAGGTGCACTCCACGGGACAGATCCTCACTGCTTTTGATGTGCTGTTGCCAGTGGCAGCAGATCACAGTTTTCCTCTGGCACAACAAAGACCAAGCCAGCAATGTCAACTAGGCTGGAAGTCAACTCCTCCGTGCTGTATGCTTAACTCACCCGCCCTCTCATCTTCCTTTACGTAAGTCTCCAAATCTCATAGACAAGCTGGTGGCACTTTACTGGTTGTTTATGGGGAAAGCGTTTTTATCCTGCATGGCAGGAACATTCAAGAGCAAGCTTACAGCCTGGCCCCTGACTCTCCTCACCCACAGCCATCCCCTGCACTGATCTTCCTCGTACCGAAGTCCAGACAAGGACACGCCTGGATGTGGTGTTTAATGAGAGGAGTGCAAAGTGGATTCCAGCTGTCCCACCACAACTGCAAATGACTAAGCCAAAATTAGGACATATCACAGCATGCCTGTGCAGCGAGAGGATTATAAGACAAATTTTCCTTAAGTGGTCCTATCATAACTGTGAATGTGACATTAACACAGCTACCCCCAAAGCCAATTACACCAAGCTAAAAAAGTTAATCCTCCCTTTCCAGACAGCTCTCCACCACTCTCTCAGGAGAAATTGCACAAGACCCCTCTGGTGTGCTGTGCAAACACACATATTGCAGACAAAAGTGACCTATGGCCACACCGCTGCTGACGGAGCCTCTGAGCACCACCAGAAAGCAGAGACTTGAGGGAGCAGACGGATTTGTGTATCAAGAGGTGTTACATCTTCCTCTCCCACCTTACCTAGCAGGTGACACCAGAGGTCCCCTTCCAGGCAAAGCAGACCCATACTTGTCCCCTTGCCAGAAGTTACCGATAGCTGTGAGAGCAGTGGCCAGGTAAACCTTTTCAATCCAAAAATCTACAATATTGGCCAGTAACGCATGAACAAGAGCATGCTTCACTCTTCAGTTTCAGGTCCGCAGGGAGCAAATGAGCACAGCACCTCACCCAACCCACAAGCAGGTTCAAAATGGAGATTTCCAGTTTAGAAATGTGATTGCATTTGGCTTGCAGTTCTAAACTCTCAGCTTTCTCCCTGCAAAAGCCAACTATGAGCTTACCTAGCAATGACACACAAGCTGTGCCTGCTCATAAACCACCCGAATGCAGCCTCCTGCAGAGAAGAGCCTAAATACTTGTCTGCATCCATCTGACTACACCAGGTGTGCATGCAGAATTTGTTCTTTCATTTCAGCTGGAAAGATGGTTTCATAATGCTATTCATCAGTTCCCAAAGATTTCTAATCCCTTTGCTGTCAGGATTGCACACATTGTTCCTCCATTTAAGAGGCATATGTTAGCATCACAACTGCACCAGCACTGCAGTAATACTAGATCCTGTGAAACAGGCTTAAAAAAAAAAAAAAAAAAAACGACTAGAAAATGCAGGGAAAAAATATATGTATCGTTACACAGTGCAGCTCTCCTGTGGTGAGTTTATTAAGATTTTTTCAACGGCAATAGAAGATACTGGATAATAGATGGCCCAACAGTGACTACAAAGCAGTAATCTATGTGAAGGGCTCTGCTCATGTCATAAGCAGTGAAAGCACAGCTCCAGAGGTTTAAATTGAGAATTAATTAAATTGCACAGATCAAAACCAAGGATTAGATTCCCATTCTAATTACACCCAGTGATGTTTCCCTATCCCAGGAAAAAATAAATGACAAAAAAAAAATGCAACATCATGATAAAAAAAAAAAACAATTGGGAATGAGGTTGTTCTGCTATCCCCTCTAGTTTTATTATATGCAAATCTTAGCTCTGGACCTCTTCTCAGTTACTGTAGGTGAAGGAAAACCTCTTCAGACACGCTGAAGCAAGACACAAAGCCTGAGTCACTTGACTGACCTCATGGTGCTCCTCAGCTTCAGGGCTGGATCTGCAGTAGATATAGCACTTAGCCTAGAGCAATAGTGAGCAGAAGGGACCCCAGATGGGCTGATCCACCTAAATCCTTTGGTAGGCATCCACTTGTGGTGCTGAAGCTCTACAGGTAACAGCACCCAAAGCAGCTGGTAAAAGCCTAAGTCTTCACATGCCTAAGCACTCTTTTTTCTGCTAGGTCTTGCAGGTCTCCATATAAAACAGTATGATTTACTAATGGAGAACAACATATTTAAAAAGGGTGGGAGAGGAAGCTGCTGTGTCACTGCCCCATCACAAAACAGAGGAAGGGCAAGGATTGCTTGGTGGTGGAGAGCATCCTCAGGCTGCCTGAGGACTTGTTGGAGGAGCAGCCCAGAGCTCTTTCAGGGGTGCGCTGCATCCCAGGCAGAATTCATGGCCATATGGATTTTTGCAGGACAATAATGGGCACACTTTTTAAAAGAATGAGGCACAAGTTGTGGCCTTGAAAGTATGTCTTATTGAGACCCAGGGTTCATGCACGTAGGTATGGATACAGCCGTGCTCTCCTTAGAAAGGAACATGGTTCACATAAGACAGCCCTCAGAAACACGCATCCAGTTTTCATAAAGATTAAACATGAAAACTGAAATAAAATAGACAGCAATTACCCAAAAGCCCATCATTCTGGTGTAATGAGGTAGTTGTATTCAGGCTTTGAACATTAAAAGTCACATTTTCCTGAGGTGCAAGTGTGGCAAATGCTGAATTATAAACTGGTGTTACCCTGTGGGTTCTGAACAGTCCCTGCTCCACGTCTGCAGCAGAAAATCTACGCGCTCAGAGGTTCAGAGTTTCAGAAGTACTTTGGAAAAAATTCATCCAAATCAGCGTTAGACGTGTACCAGCAGCAAGTACTGTGTTGGAAACTTCAGCCCAGTGCCACACCTCTGTGTGCACTTGAACGCAGCTGGAAGGTGGTGATGTGATACCTGTGAAGAGCATTTTCAAACGTAGGAAAGCAAGGTTTGTCTGAAAAGCTGAAATCTCTTATTTGACCAACAAATACCGTACGAAAACATAGAGAGGTGCTGGGCTCAGAGTCCTTCCCTTAGCTGCAATAAAAAGCAGAAATATCTATTTTCATACAACTTTCTGTAGCCAAAAAGTTCAAGGGATAAAAGGTGACAGAAAGTATTTAAAGTTATAGTGGTGGAAATCTCCTGAAAAGTTATATGAAGAATGAGAGTTAAAGGGCAGAAATACTATATATAGTAGCCAAGTCAGTGCCACATTCCCATACTTCATCTTTGGCTTCAAATCTATAAAACTGAACAAAATAAAGTCCACTCTTCATAAGGGACTTATGGAAATCTCCAGGTACAGCAGGGGCTGAAATGAGAAAGGGAGGCAAAACAGATAGAAGGAGATGAGATGAGAGGCAGGAAGATCCTTTTAGATGGTGCCAGTCCTTCTTGTGGGGTGTTAACAAAGCCCCGAGCAAAATAAGAGAGACACAGGGGTGGAGATGAGATATTAAGCAAGAAGTCAGAGGTGGGAAAGAGCTTTTGCAGATTAGAAATCTCTGAGCAGATAAGAGAGAAGTAGAAGGGCCTGGCCAGGGGAGGGGGTGTGGGGGAGATAGGGTTGGAGGGAGAAAAAGCCTCACAGCAGAGAGAGTGCCATGTGGGAAGGCAAGACATCTTCCTGACGTCCCTTGCACAGCAAGAGCAAGGGCCGGGAATACACAGAGCCAAGAAAAAAATCAGTTGTTGACACCACGGAAGGGCTGGTCCCTGCTCTTCTTCCCCACCACTCTGATGTTCCTCAGGGCCTCATGAGGCCTTGTCTTAATCCATTTTTGTTTCCAGCCCTAATCCCTTCTCCTCTCAATCTGGCAGTGGCAGCAGTGACAAAGCCATATTGAGCACTGTCCCCCGCCAGCTGCACTGCGGGGGGCTGGAAAGGAGAAAGAGCCAACGGCGCTCACACAGCAGGGGTGGCAAAAGATTTTCGACTGTGAGGATGCATCTCTCTGCCTCTTCTGAGCCACCCAGGGACAGGAAAAATGCCCACTGATCTGAAGCAACGGGCACCATCCAGACTGCAGGGGCAGAGACCTTGGCAGCATTCGTCATGGCAGAGAGCACAAGAAGAAGAAAGTGGGCTGTAACGGGGGCATGGAGGAGGGCTGCTGCAGGGGAGGGGGATTTTTGGAAAGGCTCCTGTTGAGGAGAGGCGTGAGGTTCTGCTTCTGAAGGTAGGGATGGCAGAGAAAGTGCAGCTATCTCCCACAGGCCCTCGCTTCAGTTGTAACAGAATAAAGATGACCACAGAAAATAGCCACACACATGCAAAAAGCCCTCTGCGAACCTCAGCGTTGTTGTTTCTGTACCTGCAGACGTACTCTGGATATCGGAATGGCAACAGCCTGCAGAATAACAGGACCTGGATATCACTTCCACATTTATCCCGTTGGATCAGGATGCAATAAAAAGGTTGCACATTTAGAAGATAATATAAAGTGACATATCTTTAATAGCGGCTGAAATTGTTTTAATGGTAGAAAGATGAAACCATAGGCATTGATATCCACATTCTTCAGCTGATATTAGAGTAAACAGAGGAATTCACCAGTTTTTAAATGTTATTCACTTGGGGTGCCTGTTAACATTTAACAAAGCAAACCGGAGATGTACTTACAGAGGTGAGAGAAACATTAAAATTAAAAGCCAGCCTACTTTTTCTCTGAGTACCTTTCCAAATGGCACAGAGAACTTTACACAAGCTAAAGGAGCCTCTGTATTTAATCCCTGAAGGCAATGATATTTCCTCAGCTCATCCAGCAGTCTGCTCAGGTACTGCTGAGTCAACCTAGTTCTGGGACTCTCCTTGCCTTGAGATGTCATTATTTCACTGCTTTGGAATTGGAAAAAAAAAAAAAAAAAAAAAAAAAAGAGAAAAAAAAGATTTCTTGCTGGTTTACTGCAGCTTAGGAGAAACGTCTTCTTGTTTACTGTCTTGTTTACTGTCCAAACTTCTTGTTTACTGTCCAAACCTGAAATGCCAACTCATTCGCAGAGGTGGTTTCTCTCTTTCATACTGTCATATTATTTCTCTCTGGTTCAGGTACCCTCATGCTGGGGTCTGCAGTGCGTCTGCAGACAAGTTAGTTGACTTCAAAGACTTAGCCACGTACCTTTAAGACAGCCACAAATTGTCAGGTATGTAAACAGGGTGTGGAGAATCGGAACTTAGAACGGCAGCATACGGGCACCTACAGCAACAGCAAATAGCAAGCAAGAAGGACACAAAAACCTATCAGGGTCTAACACCTGCACTGACTAAGATATATAAATAGTTTGTATAAACAATAACGGCCATTTTGTCCGAACCCAGCCACGCAGACATAGTGTTTTTTTCAGTCCGCCTCGACTTACATCACCACACCCTCATGGTTATCTGAGGACTCCAAGACACTGACTTTCATAAAACATTGAAATCTAGTTCTATTTTCTTCAGAGCCAACACAGAGTGTCAAGCCTATTAGACTGACACTTACACCACCACAGAATTTTAAAACTGTGACTTCCAGAAGATCAGCTACACATGTGTTGCACAGAAATGCTTCAGGTCCTCCACCATCTCTGCTGGCTGGTCTCACATACCTTGCATCCTTCTCCCAAGCGACATGGGAGTGCTAAGGTCCCAAAGGAATGTCTTCAAAGAGACATTTTGGCTTACACATATCATAGGAGAATGCAATTACGCTCTGGAAATATACAGGCAAGGTGGGCGGAAAAGAGTGAAGAAAGCCACAGGAGCAAAAGGAAATGTTTTTGCACAGAAGACAGCAAATACAAATTAAGCATGAATACACTTAGACCAGAAACATGAAGATAATCACAGAAATCACCTTCTGGATGAGCTTATAGGAACCATGGGGGAAAGGAAAAAAAACCAAAAACGAACAAACAAAGCCCAACTGACACAAGGTTTAATGGATGTATTCATGGTACTACATCAACTTAAACATGGTTCAGTATCAGGGTGATGGCCTTTATAATTTCCATCTCATAAAAGGATCTGGTCCCATCCTTTTACTCTTCCCTGAAGATAATTGTGCACTGCTGAAATATCATATCTACTCAAATGCATACTCAAATAGAAAAACATAATGTCTACTGTCAAATACTGCTGAATCCCTGTCAAAAAACTGTCAGAATCAGTGGGTTTGTGATAAAACTATACCAAAAATATGTTCCCATCAACCCAAGTAAGCTACTTCATTGATGCAGTGACTTCCATGTGAGACAAAGGCAGTGCGTCCCTGAACATCACCCACATCACAAAATATACACTGGGAAGGGGGACTTTGAGACATCTAATCCATCTCAGTGGTTTTTGTAGAGCCAACTCCTGATGGGTGTTGATCTCATTTGTGTTTTAAAAAAAGCCATTGACAGCAAGTCCACAACTCAGACACTAACAGTGCATGATGCCAATACTACATTACAGTTAAAAAGTCCTACTACATCTCCTCACCCATAGCATTAACATTTGAAAATAGTAGTTCATTGTGGAGAGTGAAGGTAGTTTCCTTCCTAACTCAGGAATTTATTTCTCTCAATTTCTCTTCATTTTGCATCTATCTTTGAGTAAAAGTTTATGGTTCTCTGAAGAACGTGGTGCAAAAGTCTCAGGATAAGCACACTGGTCCAGAGCACTAAAAGATAGCTCAGGTCTCACTTCCTCCTTTCCAGGGGCTCAGGACAAAAGTTCAGACAAAGCTCAATAAAATTTCAGTAACGTACGGGCCTCACTGTGTACTCACACGGCCCCTGAAAGTGGATCCCAACTCAAACAGCCATTTTTAACATTTTGCCTTACCACTTTGAAATAAGCTTGAATTTTCTAGCCTGTAAAATTGCCTTCATAAAGATGGGTGACAACTAAGTTTGATGAAACCATGGTGGAAGAACCCTTCCATTGTTCTCTGCACACTTAGGAATAAAACTTTCTAGTTTAAAAGTATCATGCAAAGCAAATCTTCATTCAACTCCAGTAAGAGAAAAGCAGCATCGCTTTTGGTGTGACCTGCTACATCACTGAGGGCCATTTTTTAAGCATTTGAGAGATTTGGGATAAATTCTAGTGAAAGATCCCTTTCTGCCCATCCCTTTTCATAGTAAGATGTGTATGAATCACGTGGTGACAGGGACACGTGGCTCCTCAGTATGATTGTACCCTGCCAGGTCTGACCCTTCCTAGGCAAGAGGTAAATTCAACTGGGCACCACCAGAGATGGGGCACTAGGTCCAAGGGACCATCAACCTGATGGAGTGCAGCATCCCCACCAGGCTTCCCTCCCAGGAGGCAGGTTAGGTGGGAAGAAAGGACAGCGCACAAATCTGTGCATCAGTCTGCGGACACTTCTTGAGGCTTTTTTCTTTTCTTTTTTTTTTTTTTCTTTCAGCGCCAGGATGGGGAACACCAAACCTGGAGAAGGAAAAGCTGAAAAGAAGACAAGTTACCAGATGCATTTAGGAGTTTAACCCAAGTTTGTTGCCTGCTCCTGGACTGCAGCACCGGGGACCCCTGAGTGGTGAGGGCACACAGGCAGGACACGTGTAGGGGGGGCTTGTCTGGGCCATATTGCAGAAAAGAATAATTAAAAGCACCGCATTTTTATGGCCTTCCTGTATCTTTAGCATTCTGCCCAAATATTTGAAACTTGAAATCACTGAACATATTTGAGGGCAAAGGGATGTGGAGCATCCTCAGGAGACCCTGAGGGTTTCATGGAGCAGGTGGAAAGGAGTGATGCCTCAGTTACCTGTTCTTTCTTCTTTCGAATAAGGTTTCATTTCTTTTGCATAGTTAATGTAAAATATCATAGCTATTTATTATCACAATAATTCAATCTTGCTACCATATGGAGGAAAATCTTTTAAAGCCAGTCTGATACTAACTTCTGAAAAGAAAAAAAAAAAAAAAATCCACCTCCCAGGAGATATCAAAATAATGAAATCTCCCTTCTCTTTTATTTTTTTTCTGAACACTCATTGTTCACACTTTGTATTAAACTCGGTTTCTTCCATTGTTTCATCAGCTGTGTCTGTAGATGAAATTTAGAACAGTAGTAAAACATTAGTTACTTTTGCCATTAAAATATATTAACATGAGTATCGCTTAATTGCAAAAAAAACCTAGCATGGAAATGGATACTTTTATTGAAGAGACCACTTTGAATAATTTTTATTTTAAAAATAAAAATAAAAAATCCCCACATTATATTATATTCATGTTGGAGTGCAAAATGCTTTTACAGCCCGGCATAAAATGCATTTTGTAGAAAAGCACTGGTAGTGTACAAGAATTATTCTGTCTCTGGTCATTATAATAAGTAAGCAATTTGTCAAGATGATGTGTGAAAAACCCAGGTGGTGACAAAGAAGTTGGAAAGCAGTTATTGCTGGATTGGTCCCGCAGCATTCCCAGACAAAAAAGGTGCAAAGTGCACCCAACTCCTACCAAGCAAAGGGGGAAAAAAAGCAAAAACAAAAAAAAGGTTTTTTACACCGTTCCGTGTAGCTGATCTTGCGATCCCGTCCCTCGCCTCGCACCGCTCCCAAGGACGCGTCCGCCACCTGAGAACATGAAAAATTTCAAGGCTGTTTGCGGCCAGGAGCTTGCCCGACTCTCTCCGCAGGGCATGGGGAGACCCCTCTTCCCCGACCATCCTGCGGGGCGAGGTGGTCCCAGGGCGCCCACCCCCCTTCCCTGCGCATCCCTTCTGCCGTGCGGCGCCCCAGTGAAAAATAAAGGGAGCTTTTGTCGACTCCGAGGATGCCTTCTTCCCTCTCACACGGAAGAGAATTAACCTAGAAACTTTCTCTTTTTTTCTCCCCCCTTCCTTTTTTTCTCTTTTTTTGTCTTTTATTGCGGTTTTCGTCGTTTCCTTTTTTCTTTTATTTTTCTCTTTTTTCTTCCCCCCCCATTTTTTTTCTTTTCGTCCCCCAGAAAAAGTTCTCCTGGCGGGGGAGCACTAGGATGCTCTCGGGAGGGGAGCGCCTCCCCAGCGCGGCCGCACTGCGTCGGGCTGCGCCTGGGGACCGCCTGCTCGGCTGCCGAGCGCTCTCCTTCAAAACAAAATAAAAATTAAAAAAAAAGAAGAAATAAAAAAAAAAAAAAGAAAAAACCACACGCGCATACACGCACATACACAAAAAATAAACCCCAAGAAAATAAAATTAACAAACAGTAAATAAATAATCGAGGGATTATTTGTCGAGGAGGAGGGAGGATGCCGTGAAGGCGCCGACTCGTTTTCCTACAGCATCCCAGGGGTTCCGGAGCATCCTCCCTCTCCGGGCCGGTGAGGGAAGGGAGGGCCGTGTCGGTATCGACCTGACAGCGAAAGCATAGACACGTTATTTTTATTTCTTTTAAAGCAGGTGTTGTCACTTATCTGGCCTGAATTTACTCGAAGATGAAGAAGCCGCAAACGAAAGTTTATTTTAACGTGAGGTAGCACGTTAACGGCTGTAAATATGGTAAAAAGAAATTTCTGTTTTGCTATGCACAAGACTTTTTACACAAGCGGATTAAAATAGTTTGGAGACGAAAAAGGCACACTATGCTGCCTGAATAATTTACTAGCAATAGATACGACCCACAGCCAGCACAGAGCTCTGCTTTGCTGCACATATTGCATATCCATACTAAATCACCTCTGAGTTACTTATTTGTTTTTCATTATTCTTTCTGTCTCGTAATCCAGGATGGTTTACAGATACACAATTATCCCAGTATTTGCTTTGTTGTTGTTAAAAAAGGGGACTTCCTGCTAAATGGGTGTATTATAAAAACGTTACTTCAGTGAGAAATATCATGACTTAGACCCCTGTATATTTCTCCCACAACTGTGAATTATGTATAAAATTAAATACGAAATACAGATGGAAAAGACATCCTTTTTTCTTTTTTTTTTCTTGAAATATAATCTCTCACATAAACTGACCTGTTCCTTTCTTTCCATAAGCCCCTTCAATTACAGGCAATGAATATAATTAAATGATAATTTTTGCAGATCTATCCAATTTGCTCTCACTTCAAATCTAATTATGGAATTTTGCTGTATTTTGGAACTGAAAGCTACAAAGCCCTTTTGCAAAGATGCCGAGAAGATGCCTAACTTTTCTAAACGCAGAAGAAACACAATTATTTTGGCAAGATACATTGTGTTAGTATAACAAATGTAGTTGCCTATATGCTTAGATTCATATCAGAATGGTAGATTTTTTAAATCAATCTCCTAATAATAAATAGCACAGACTACAGGGTTATAAAAGTATCTGCAAAAATAAGAATACTGCTTAAAAAGTCATGGACTTTGTTGTTTTAGACACAAAGTACCAATAAACTTACTATAGTTCTTGAAAAATTACCCCTATGGTTACCAATCCAATTAAAAATGGGGAGGGTGGTGCACAATTCCCTCCCCCACCCCCCACCCCCAACAAAAAAAAAAAAAAAAAAAGAAAGAAAAAAAAAATAAAAGAAGAGATATTAGCAAAATCACCCTGACTCCTGGGTTATTATAACCCAGAGAATACTGGGTCATTTGATTTTATGAAAGTTTTAATTGTAAATCCAAAATACACTGAATTTATATTAAGACATTTCTGCAGGGATTTTGTTTTAAATTTTTTTTCCAACTGTTGTGTGATTCTTGTGCACCGATCCCAGCACCTGGGGCTTCCAAATCAGCCCTTGTCCACTGAGTTTGTCAAGACAGATACAACGAGTTTGCCTGGGAAAATCCCTGAGCTTTTTGCAGGTACGGCGACTCCTTTCCACAGAGAGGAGAGAGTTCACAGAAAGCTGCTTTGCAGAGCACAGAACGCTGTGTGAACTAAAAGGAGCTGTGCTGGCATCTCCAGGCCATAGGAGACTTTTTGTTTCCGTAAAAATGCAGCTTGGGGAAGTTCATGGGAAAGGTCTGTCATGTCAGAATCGCCCGCTCCTGGCAATGGCTTGAAAGTATTCAGTCGGGGGATACATGGCTGCTGGAGTCGAGTGCTTTAATACATTTCATTATTTTGTAATTTTCTCTCGAGAATGAAGGCTTCGTTTCATCAATTAGGCAATCAAGGGCTGTGTGAGAGGTGTCCTTGTGGGCGTCGGCACTCTGCACAACGGTTGGAAACTTTCCTCCCTTCAGCTGGGGTGACACTTTTAGAAAGAAGTTGTTTAAAAAAAAAAAAAAAAGTTTAATTGCAGCTTGATTGTGCTAAAATGCACAGCACTTGATGTTAGCTGCTGCAGCTACAGTCCTTCAAGCTTTGAGAGGAAAAGTCTGCAGTGAGAGCTTCCCTTGCTGCTCCCCTCCCGCCAAAAAAAAAAAAAATAAAAATCAAATAAAGCCAGGCAAAATTTTAAACTTTCTTCAGTTCTGAACAAATCACACATATTCTTACACAACATGTGTTTGCAACATTTTATTTTTTTAAAAAAATATAAGACCCAAGCACATTAACACAAAGGAGGACAACCCCTTCAGCAGCATTCTGAAACCCTGTGGTGGGTCAGCAGGGTTTGTTTAACCTAAAATAGCATGGGCAGTGCGGGTAGCCACCACACAGGTGAACACCCAAATGATTGCTGAAACTCCTACAGCAGTTTTGTATGATTTCAGGAAAACCCTCTGGCAAAAGTAGAGTTCATTCAGCCTACGACCTGCCTTCCACATCAGCCAGTGGAGCCTGGGGTACCGTGGCTCACACGATGTCCTCAGCAGCCCCTGGGACAGACCCACTTCAGTGGCAGGCAAGTGGCAACTCCCCTGCCAAATAATTTGCTAGGAAACCAATTCTATTAAAACAAAAATCTTCGTAGAAATATTGAAGACCAGATCCTTTTTATTTTCTTTCCAGATGCTTTGCCTTCCCTATAAGTAACCCAACAGCTGGAAAACTTATCTGCAGAAATTTTTCTAAGTTGGGAAAATCTCTGTGTGGTGATGATCCTGATGGGCTGCTGTGGATGCTCCCTCTTTCCTCCAGCAATACAAAACATTTCACATCTGCCTCTGGGAAACAGGAATATGACCCGTGGACCAAAGTGAATAAAGCCTGGCAAGGTTTGGGTTGAAGGGCTTTGCCATAGAGCTGGGCACACAAATCCTACCTTCTCACAACCCTTCTCATGTTTTCCTTCCAAAGTTATTCCGTAGGAAGGAATGGGGACTGGCCACCTCCCTCACACGTGTACAAACCTGTTTGGTTTAGTAGTGGCAGTTTTTGGATAGAGCAATGCACTGCTGTATGCATGCAGAATGGCAGAAATGGGAGGAAGGAAAGAGGCCAGGTTAACAGCATTAATATAACCATCCAAACGCCACGCACATGCTTCGTTGCTTTGCTGAATAAATTCCACAGGCAGCTGCGAAAAAAAGCAAAGCACTGTTAAAAAACCCACCCTTTTCCTAGGCAAGCACTTTTCTCTCATTCTAGCCAATTTGTCTCCAGGAGCGGAAAACTCTCATTCACGTGATGACCTGGATGCTGAAGCACTTCAGGTTCCTTGCAGCGGGTGCTGGCAGAGCAGCAGCCATCCCTGAAGAGCCAGCACCACGTCACCCTGCACGGGCTGGTGGGGTTCCGGGGCAGAAGACCCCAGCACCAGTCACCCAGAGCTCCCTCCCTGCAGCCAGGGGTTTCCCACACTGCCGGTCACCCGCACGACCCCTCCAGCAAATGATGCACCAGCGCCAAAGGACGAAAAGACTGCAAAAGGGATGTTTTGCTTCTGGAGTAACTGCTGACACTTGGCCTCCACCCCTGGTTTCGCCACTCAGACTGGAATGGTTTGAAGGTACACGGGAGGCTGTGGGAGCATGTCTAGGAAGTGCATGTCATTCAGATGGGCTTGCTGCTTTCCACACGTATGAATTATTATTGTTATTGTCACCATCATCATCATCAATAAAGGAAAACAAACCTTTATGTTTCTCAAATGCACACCTTCCCCAAAAGCTAGTACATTTTGCCCTCTCACAGGACATAAGGGATAAAAATAAAAATTTTGTCGGATCACCTTGTTAAAATATTGAGTGTTTATTATGACACTCTTTTCTCCAAAGGGCTCTTCTCATACATGCAGGACCGTTTGTTAAAGGCAAACTGCCAGTTGGCAAAGGCACAAAAAATGATCCTTTTACATTTTTAATTTAAAACTCATTCCCGAGAAAGGTACAGGATTGTCAGCGAGGGACACTGAAATCCTTCATCTGCAGACCAGAGGCTATGCAAGCTCTCAGCCACTTCTGCATGCCTGTAGCATCTAAAACAGCATCCCCAAAGGTGAGCAAATAATTTCAACCCCCACCAGCAAGTCCCAGCAGTCCCACTGGGAAAGCGATGCCTTCAAGTCCCATAAAGGCACAGTTCCACACCACTGGGCTTGGGTTGACGGGTCTGCTCACCACCACCAGGCATGGTGTTGACCAAGCTATAGGCATGTCTCTAGTCGAAAGCAGACTGCGAGGATGAGACCAGCGTACTTCACGGCCGCGGCTGAATTTACACCTTTGAGCCCCAGCCACCATGTCCTCTGCTGAGGTGGTGCGAGCCCTGTGCTTTAAAATGTTTTCTCTGCAAAGCCAAGCTTTCACTTCAACCTTTTAAGAGTCACTGATGCTACAAGCCAGAGCTTGAGCCACAGAGAGAAAGAACTAGAGGAACCCTCCATGTCTCTGCCTCAGTTAATGGCTGCAGCCCCATGTGATGTGCTGTGACCGTGACACAGCCTAAAAAAAAGAACCAAAGCCATGGATTTGTTAATAATGTCAACATTCAAGTCCGCTAAGGAGTACCACAACCTGTCACTGGGGTTAGCCCTGCACTCAGCAGCAAATTACACCCACAGCTACAGGAAACGGGAAGCTCACTTCCCCCTCTGCTTCCATTAGTTGTTTTTCTAACAGTTGTTACTTAGTTGACTCATTGCAGGGCTTACCAAGTGTCTGTAGGGATTGCTGCCTCATTTTGCAAACCTGTAAGTGTGCAACGTCCTGGAATTATGCAATTCAAAATACCCAAAAAACCCACATTTTCCTTGGAGGAGTCAGACCTTGTTTGAAATTATTTGGTTAAGCAGTGGATTAAAGGTACAGAAATGTAAGGATCTTAATTATTTGATTCTCCCAAAATACCTTTGATTAGTCTGATGCACAGGCATTTTCAGTTTATTAATTAAGCTTACTTAATTATGCTTAATTAATTTTCAGTTAAGTATACTTAATTACGCTTAATGTAAAACATGAGTAATCCTGTCGCCTTCGTCAATGCATATATTTAAGCCACTCAAAGGGAAAGAGGGAGATGTTGCCACCACATTTCCCAGCCAATTCCAGGAGAAACCAGCAGCACAAATGGGTGCCTTCAGCTGGAGGCCTCTTGGCATATACTTACTCTTGTGGCCAAAGGCCTTATTTCTCTAAAAATAAAAACTTGTTGAATGTGGAGCAGTCAGTAGCATAACGCATATATAATGCAGCAGCTAAAAAAAATCTTGGCCACTTTTAGCTACCTCAGAATTTTGTTCCTGGCACTGGTACTTCTGGTTCTTTCTTGGGGTGACATGTCAGTGATTTAAAAAGCAAACAAACAAATCACTCACAGTCAGCCAGTTATTCTACATTTCACAAAAGCCCCCTGCTTTGGGCCACCGAAGCTGGCTGTGTGGGTCTACTCTAAGCACCCAGAGGTCCCACGGTTAATTCACGCATCACAGTGTAATAGTCTTTAACACTAGACTGTGGGCAGAGGTTATTCCTGCTTACACCTCTGAGACTCTTTGTCTGAAAAAGGATGTCGTCTATGCTTAGTATGTCTTACCAAAGCCTGTCCCCGAGCAGTACATCCCAAAGCCACTCACCACAAACTGGCTGCTACAATCGATGTAGTTTCATGTTCTAGGTGCAGCGCAAGGTCTCCAGAAGACTTTGCTGTTAGCAACAAATACCCCAAGGTCACACTTCTCGCCTTATTTCCATCTTACCTGCATTTATTTGTTTTGTTTCTTCGTCAACAAAACACAGAGCCCAGTCAGAGCTCAAGCTGCAAAGACCACCTAAAATGCAGAGCAAGGTCACCATCTGCTACATCTACATCCCCAGCTCTGCACTCAGGATCTCTCAAAATCAGGTGCAGGGAATTAAATTATCTCATCTCAGAAGCTGACGGCTTGGTCTTCATGCAGGGAGACACATATACATCATCTGAGCATCACCACCAGTAAGCGCATAAGCATCGCCGAATAACTCAGTGGGGGAACAAACCATCTATCAATCAAATCCTGCTGCTGAGGCCACGGTTCAGCAACTTCTTGAGGAGACTTCTTTTGCAGAGAGGCATCTGGCGACAAACTCACTCGGACAAAGTGGCAGGGAGATATACGAGGTGGCAGCAGGTCTCTGCCTTTAGAGGGGAGGAAAAGGTGGATGGCAGGATGGGAGGAGAGAGCACTACATCAAGAGGCAAATCATTTTTCTGACTGTGCTTTCCTCCCTGCAGTTGTTTCTTCTTTATACACACAACCCTACACACATAGATATATATATATATATAGGAAGGCATCAAGACCCAAGAGCAAGTGCAATGATGAGTGATAACCTGCAGAGGAGTGACTTGCCGTAGTGCCAGAAGATGCTAGCGACTGCAGCAAAGGGAGGAACAAGGTCTGATGGAAACATCACTGGAGCGGAGAGGTGTATCCTAGACAATAAAGATGTCACCAGGTTCTGAGAAAGGAGCGTATGATGAAAAGTTTCAGCTGTCAAAGGGTAAGGGATACCCTTTGTGATGTGGAGCAACCTGGACTACCTAGAGAAGAAACACAGCGGACAAGAATTTTGACAGAAGAGTGGAAAAGTGATGGGAGAAGGTCACATGAGGTTGTAATTGGTACAAGCTGTAAAACTGTGTTGTTGGAGGCTCCCAAGTGGCCCTGAAGAAGAGGAATTGCTCTGACATGTTGGAGGAAGGGTGAAGCTCTAAGACAGAGCCTGACACCGCCAGGGCAGGACTTGGCAATGCATCCACCCACCATCCTCCGCAGAGATGGCATGGATTCAGGGGAAAAAACCCACCCCTGATAGTGTAGCATTTTGCTCTGCCACCACTTCCAGCACAGGTCTCCTCCTTTGCCCTTGGTGCCATAGCACGTGAATTCTCACCCGGCCCCACATCGCTTCTTTCTTCTCTCACCGGGACTCACACCCTCCCCGATCTCGTGTCACACTTTGTTGCTGGGAATGCCAATTCCCAGTGCTAAGGGTGCAGCCAGAGCACAGGGTAGGGGCCTCCTGAGGGAACGGCTGGTGGACTTTGCAACCAAAAATAAGGGGAACCAAGCCCTTGCTCCCTTCCAGCTGCCAGATCACCCACGCCTCCACACGGGGGTCTGAGCGTGGTTTTAGCTGGTGCTCACCAGCAGCTCAGCACTGCTTTCACCAAGCTGCAACTTCTCAAACTTCCTGGGACTTGCAACTTCATGACTGAAAGTTTTTTCTCCCCCCTCCTGCCCCTTTTCTTTCTTTTTTTTTTTTTCTTTTTTTTTTCTTTTTTTTTTTTTCTTCTTGGCATCACTGTGTTTGGCTCACTACCACTTTTGTCTTTGAACTCTCCTAGCTGGCCCTACAAAGGTCAGAGGTCTCAGGAGCTACAAATAAAAACCAAATTGTCAGTGCCTTACTGCCAGTATTTCAAAATTATAACAGTACAGAGTATGGTGTATCTCTAATCATGTGCTAATGTGTCCTTAATAAAAGTGCTCCAAAGAGGAAACACTCCAGACTCGTTGTTATGGGTAGAGCTGGGTGAACACCGATACAAATTTTATGTGAATACTGGTGATTTTTTTCTTTTTTTTTTTTCCCCTTGGGTGAAAGTTCCCATCAACATTGAGGGAATCAAATCCTGACACTTGCTTCCAGCCAATCCCCAGGAAAACAAGTACCCATCCCCAAACAGACCAACATAAATCTTGCTCACTGGGGTTCAGACCAGGAGGTTTACGATCTTGGGTTTATACTTACCCAGAAGACAAAACACAACTGGTACCACAGCTACAAAGATAGTGGGTTTCAAAAGTGAAAAGCAACACACAGAAGGGAAGACACGGGTCATTCGAAACGTGTAATGCTGGAAAGAGAATCAAGTTTTTGCAGAAAATATCTTAGGAAATTTTACTTTGCTCTGTGCAATATTGAGTAGGGAACACACTGTTGATGGGATATGTGAATGTTCCTCGTTATTTCAAGGCAGAAGGGTTGTATTATAAAACCACAACTTTCAGGCAATCCCACCTGACTCGGACGGGGAATTGAGGCTGCTAAGCAAATTGAACTCTTCTCACACTGCTTTGCAAAATGAGGAGGAAAATCGAGGGAAAGCATGCGTGAAAGCTGTAATTTACACTCAGAATAACCAAATCATGTCATCGCATAAGAAGATGGTTTCTCTACAATACCCAAGACCACTTTGAATAAGAATGTCATTCCATGTCCGTAAGAGTCAGTATGAAAGTGACAACTTAGTATTTTACTTTTTTCCCCCAAGTGTGCTAGGATGGTGTGTTTTTTTTTAAAGAGCAAACCTTTTCTGATCCCAGTTTTGCAAACTGTTTAGTCTCCAAACATGTGTGAGAGTGAAACGCATCTTCTTTTTCCACAGCAAGGGAGCGACGCACCTTTAATGTGACTAATGTCACCAGCAGCATCGAGATATTTTTATGATGCATTTTCATTGCAGTGATCCCCTCCCTCACACCTGGGACAGACTGAGGCTGTGTGCAGGACGCTGCTGCTGAACAGAAATGTTGATGCTAGCTGAGGGAGCCTTATGAGCAACAGCACCAACATGCAGAGAGGGGGGAAAAAAGGCTAGGGAAGATTACATGAACATTTATAGGTTGTGCGTATGACCATACGAAAAGCCCTACAAAAGCCACTACAATGCCGCTTGAGTCACTAACAAATTGAAGCACTTTACAGAATTTGTAGCTCTTCAATAATTTTGAATTGCTCTAAAATGCTCATGCTCCAAACCATAAAGTCTTTCTTAACCACTGCAGACGTATAAAAGGCACATCATCAAAATGATGGTAATCAACTCCTTCAATCTCAGGTGTGAAATGGTTCTGTATTTTTCCCTTGCCATTTTTGTTATTCACCAAGTGAAAAAAAAGAAAAAAGAAGGCAAAAAATGGTCATAAGGATGCAAAGAAAAAATAATCCATTTTCTGGATTTTTATGTAATAAAATTCAAAAAACTTTTGTGAGTAAAAAACCCACAGTTATCTTATGCAAGACTGGCTAAGCTATGATAAAGGTGTTTTTTTTTTTTTTGAACAACAACAAAAAAAACAAACAAACAAAAAAAAACCCACATGAAGGGGCTGAATAATGTCCAGAGCTATTCCTTTAGCAGCGAAAGTGTTTTACGATCAGAAGATGGAAACTTGAAGCATGTTGCACTATAATAGGTTATCAAAAATCTTAACATTTTTTTCCTATAACTCTCACCACACAGCAGAGAGCAGTATTGAATTGTCTAGGTCAGACATGCGTAACTAGGAAGTTGTGTGAATACTGGCTATTTCAGTTTAGCCACTAAACCAGAAGAACATCTGTGTGTGGGAGGGGAAATTCCATTATAACCAAGAAGAACATGAAAATACATTCAACCTCAATTAAAACATCAATCACAAAAAAACAAAACTCTTACTTGGAGATGGATGGGAACAGGATAGTTCAATTTCTGCTCTGAAAAAATAAAATCAAAATAATTAGCAAACACTGGTTTTGCCACAGTTATTTATTTAATTCACAAATATTTTAGTCCCTTGAACAGAATGGTCTTTTGGATATTTTTTTTTTTAATTAAAACACCACTTTCTCTTATGCTGCTCACTGCTGAAGCATAAACGTATGTTGCCAAGTACATCCATTTCTGCATACAGTTACTGCAAAAAATCCTGCCTCTGCCCCTGAGAACAGGCCTGAAGACTGTTGAAGCTTGTTGTAACGCAGTAACACAGTGTGGTGTATAAGCGATCTCGCACTTAAAAGATGTGAAACAACAGAGATGCTGCAAGGGAGGAAAAACAAGTGCCTCAACAGAATTGGAAGCAGTAACTTTTCTTTTTTCTCCTGCCCCCACCCCCACCCCCCCTTCTCTGCAACGGCCAACTAAAGTAATCAGATAAACTAGGTCAGCACGAATGAACAAGGTGAGCCAGCTGCAAACGAAATGGGCAAAACAGCAATGACTAAGATAGCTGGGAGGGCATATGCACCTGAGTTCAAATCTCTAGGGAACAGTTTCATGCAGCTCTAATCAATTTTTAAATGTGCTTACTCTTGGTTTTTACAAGTGAGTCTAAACCCAGTATTTCACACTAATTTCAGAACTGTATTTTGCATCAAATGACACAATAAACTAGTCGCTAAATTGCAAAAACTTCAGTTAAAGTTTCTTCCTTTTTCAAATTAATCAAAATGCACGCCTTTGGATTCAGCAGGGACTATGTAAGCAGCAGCAACCAGGTTTCCTTACAGACCTCCCACGTACACAGCATGTAAAACGTACACTTGCCAGTGAGACACAGGCTAATGCACTGAAAGCACTGGGGTGAAGCAGGACCAGAACAGGAATCCCGCCAAAGATGGCGTGGAAAAGAAAATACCAACTAAAGCAAGCACATAACACTCCTTCAGGATCTCAAGAGTTTAACGTGAGCCCTGGGGACCTCGTGCACCACCGGGACCAGCAGCAACACTGACGGGATACGGTGCAGCTCGCCACAACCCCATCCCCACTCAGGATGCAGGAGGTGCACCGGCTGCATCCCCAATTGCTCCTCATCCTCGGGGCAATGCCCAGCCCTCACCTAAGGGGTGGCTGTTCACGGGGGAAAATAAAGGGGAATTTGGCTGTACGCTGTGCTGGGCCCCGACGCTGCTGCCCCTGAATCCAGCAGCCGTTTGCTTCTGCCCAGCCAGTCTGGGACATGCCCGAGCTTAAAAGTTACTGGGACAGCAAAATGCGACCAGGGCCTGCGCACAGATTTCAGAGCTGACCTTGCGGGAGGCAGGTTCCACACCTGGCCCCGCGGCCCTCCCTCTCCACGGGTCTAACCACACAGAGGCCTAGTATTTACCCACTAAACAAACTGTTCACGTTGCAAATTCAGATTCATCGCGGTTTTGTTCGTTCAACAGTGGGAACTTAATTTTAAACCCCTTTTAACTGAATGACCTGCTGGAAGTACACTAAAGTGATTTCATTATTTTAAAGTTTCCTAAAGGAAAGGTAATTTGCAAACTGGTCATTTTTCACGTATACCAGCAGCAGCCATTTTTCAGCATCCAGCTTCTTACCCCTCCCGTCCTCCCTTGCACTTGGTTTTACACCCAGTAGCAGACAGGCTGAAGAGCCACTGCAACCATGAAATCTAGCCAAGTAATTTTAAAGTAAGAGTTTAAAACTGAGTTTAAGAGCTAATACCAGATAATTCCTCAGCGTTGCCTTACTTTTTCTTGCTTTCCCTGTATGAAAACACACAAGGTCCTCACAAGTGAGCGTGCCACGGAAAGGCAGGGGAGGGGGAACTTCTGAGGAGAAAGCAGATGAAAAGCCTCACGGAGGACAGGGAGGCAAGTCCCACGCAGGTGGGAAGCATATTGTCCCAGGCCAAGTGTCTGGGCAAGATCCGAGCTAAGGACTTTCCTTGTGCCAGAGTCTTTGCAGAAAAGCCAGGACACTAAGGTTATGGTAGCAGATACTTTCAGTAGATGAGTTAAAGCCCACGTTCCTCATCCTCTTCACCAGTAACTTACCCTCAAAGCGCTTGTATTCTTCAGTCTCTGGTTTTCGCATAACCAAAGTATGCTTCCTCGATGCCGCTTCTAAAATCCAGTGTTTTCACACTGTTGCTGCCACCTGACATTTTGATTTGAGCACAGAATGATGAAACCACCAGTAAATAAATATGTTCAGTCTCTACCAGTTGCACTTTCATCTAAACAGAACACGCTTTGAAACACATAAGAACCAACAGACAAAATTTCTTTCAATGTTTTGACACTTTTATTTTTTAGGTATACGAAACATTTGTATGTGAAAGGCTTAGTGTAGTCATTTTCTCAGATATAATATCCCTCTCCCAGCAAAGAGCTTGCAAAAAATAAACCTTTACACTTTTATGCAATTGAATCAAAAGAAACAGAAGATGGAAGTAAAAACAGGATTGTAGAGACGAAATAAAACATTGAGAAAGATATTTCATATAAGTAGCACAAGCCCTGACCACTTCAAAACTTAGTATTTTGGAGTGATGTTAGTACAACCTCATTTGCTTGTTAAAAAGCAGAAATACTGCTAAATCCCCTTAAGCAAATAAGCCAACTTTCAGGGCACTTCTTCCCGCCCGGTTGAAGAGCAGACTTATGTTAAACAGCACAGCATCACAGACGTCAACAGCTGCTTCGGGCATATTTATTTCTATTTAATGCCTTCCACAGAAGGCTGCTTCCGTCTTGGCTAAAGCTCTGTGATTGAGAAAAAAATACATGCAAGTTTTGCTGTGTTGACTGGGAAGTTAAGAGAACACAGATGGAAAGCATTGTATTAATCAAAATCTGCTAAACTGAAAGCAACTATTAATTCTGTAATATGAGTTCTTTTTCTGTGAGTTTTGGGTAATTTTGTTTTGTATAGATGCAAACATCAGGAACTTGTGGAGCTGACAGAGGATGGACTTTTTTTACAAAAAGGCAGCAGAGCTGGACTTTATATGCTTTCCCAAAAGGCTAAATACATGCTGCAAGGTGACCTGAGTATGTTTCAACTCTTGCAACAGCTCATTCTCTAAGATGTGTAAGAAAAGTGACTTCTCTAGCAGGAGTAAGGAGAAATGATAAATAACGGTACCGTGGAAGGACAAAAGGAACCAGAGCAAGAAGAATGCTGGATTTCTTTCATAACCAAACTCAGAACAAAAACAGCCAAACAGCACACAAGTAGGAAGAAGCATAAAACAATCTAAAGCAGGCAGACAGGGACAAAACAAAGAAAGGTGAGAACATCTCAAGGACAACGGAAATAAGAAGGAAAATTAATAGCTGTCTATTACTTAATAGGGAAATTAAATTTTTTTTGCTGCTGGAATGTTCCTTCTTTTCCTGATGGCAGCCAGGATACTGAAAGACTACCAAATACTAAGTTAGATGCATGTAATCAGGAGTGCTTGAGGAAGCTCACTGGAGTATTTTGGTACTGGCCAAGACTCTCGCCACACAATTACTGACCTGCCCCAAAAAGCTTGTGGAGGACAAGAAGTTTCATGGGGCTGAAGACAGGGAAATACAATGTCCACCTACAGAAAGTATGGTGGGTCTTAAACCACCTAACCTACCTTCAATACCCAAACAAAACCCCCTAACAGATTCCTAATCAACTTGTAAACCCTGAGAGGGTGAAGCGATAATGAAAGCTAACACAGATCTGCCAAGGACAGATCATGTCAAATCAACATAATTTCCTTCTTTCACACAACTGGCCTGGCATGGAAGGGGAAAGTAAGAGATGGTATCTGTCTTGCCTTTATTAAGGTCTTTGAGGCAATTTCGAGAAGGAAATTTTCATAAGCAGAGTAGAATATATGGATTAGGAGCACGAAGCACATACTTGCCACCTGGGATATGACACAGAAGAACTGCCTTAAGCATCTCACTGTTAGACAGGGAATATATAACAGGGTGGGAGGTGTTTGTGTATAAAACCACATACATATAGTACATGTGCATGCGCACTCCTAGGAAGACAATACGCTTCAATATTTTCCTTGCCGTCTTGGGGGTTGGACTAGATGACCTTTAAAGGCTCCTTCCAACCCAAACTATTCTGCAATTGTATGATCTTAGTATGCTTGCACAGAAAACACATGATAAATCTAACGGACTCAAGTGACGATCTGCGAATTTAAAGTAACTTTGATAGTTATTTTAGACCATTTCTCCAAAGTATTTAAAAAAAAAAAAGAAACACAACAAAGTGCCAGGTACTATACTTACTAGAGAAGTAAAAAGCATATATACAAAACCAGGAAATAATCGCCTTGCAGAAGTACTGCATAAAAGATTCTGGGAATTAGGAAACATAAAGGTACGAATCAGTGTTGCAAAGCTGTTGCAAAAGAAAAGACAGTTTATTGTGAAATATATTAATAGGGCTGTCTTATTAACACTTGGGAGGTGATCGCCTGGGAGGGATGAAAGTCAAGGGTGGGAGGAAAAAAAAGACTAGGAACACAGTAGCACTCGGTACAAGTATATAAAGGATAAAGGATGAGTGATAATTGGCTAAATTTGTAACTAGATAACACGGGGAAGTGTGTCTGGTGTCCCTCTTCATGGGTGAGGGAGCAACACGAGTACGGGATGCAGAGAGATGGTAAGAGTGTGCTGGGCTGGCCAAGGGTGAAATGCCCAGGTGGGGACACAGTGGCCGCCCGCTGCTCTGCCACAAACAGCACCCCTCAGGTAAAAACCGAGCTTGAGAGAGCAGGCTCCATGTGACAACCAAAACGTGAACAAGCAATATACACAAGAAAAATTAACAGAACGTAAATGCTACTAAGGGAGAAAGTCTCCCACCCAGCTTACGAAGGCTTCAGGGACACACAAGGAACCCCTGAATTCCTACTGAAACATCCTAAAGCAACTGCGATAGATTGCCTAACTACCATCATCAGGCATCCATTTCCCAAGCAAGGTTCTGATGAAAAGGTGGTGTTACAGGGGAAGGGGGTCTCCAAAGTAAAATTTCTTGACAGCAACACAACAGTCTCAATACAAGAGCCACCAAAATTTTAGTAATAACGATAACCATATATGGAGGAAAGGAAGAAAATGGTTCTTGCCTCCAGACATTTAAGAGAAGTGGAACCTCAAATTGCCAGCTCAGGCGTGAAGCCAGCATGTGCAACAGCAAACCTGCTAACGGCTGCTGCCGCCTGGAAAGCCAAAACGTGAGCCAGAGGCTCAGTGCCAGTTGTTGATCTCTCATCTAGCTGCTGACCTAAGGAACTCATCTGCTCTATTGTTAGATGCAAAATAAAAATCATAAAATTGTAGCACCAGAACAAAAAGTTCAAGTGCTGAAGACTTGTGCTTCTAACTTTGTAAGAGTAATGCTCTCACTCCACATGTTCAATTTGTCACCTTTCAGAAAACATAATTTCCAGAGAAAGTTTTCTTTTCTGAGATATCATTATGCCCCTAGACAGACAGAACGTAACATTCCTATTTCATCACTTTACATTTCTTTATTTTCAAAATCACCTTTTTTCTAGATATCAGCAAAACCGTATTTTAAAAGCTGTCATCACTTGGAACTTTTCAAAGGCATTAAAACCTCTGCAATATAAAAAACAGATACACATAGTCCGCGTTTAAGAAATTCAGTCTGTGCGTTTCCTCCTAAGTCATGTGGCAATCCAGCCACAGCAGTGCCAGTCCAAAAGTTCCAAAATTCCCATCTTTAGAACAGAACTGAATTAAACAGCAGTTTAGGTGTTTGCTCCCTGGTTCCTTCACTTTTTGTTGATTAACCATGTATTGAGAGCAGTTCTTGCTCACCTGTAATACCTCATAGAGAGGATGTCTGAAGACAACCCAGTGGAGAATTCACCGCTCCAGGCAGCAATGCAATTAGTGACTCCCTCTGTTAAAACCTCATTTTCCACTATTGCAATCTGCCCAGTGTCAGGTCCCAGTCCCTGGTTCCTGCCCTGTCTTCCTCTAAGATTAGAGACATTCTCTATGCAGCTTTTACTCCACATTAAGGTACTTTAACCTTGGAATCTTCCCTTGATACTCCGCAGAGTGCTTTTTACATTTCTCACGGTAAGTCATTTTTCCAGCCCTTAAAACCTCCTCAGCTTTCCCAGGTACTCACACGAAAACCAGCAGCAGAAGCCACCTCACCCCGCAGTGTTACAGCACTGATCCTGCTCACCCTGCATGACACAACAGTCTCCAACTCGCCCCTTTTGGTTTGTAATCTGAGTCACATCCCCTCCCGCCTCCCAGATGTTTTTTACCAGCACGTATCGAACCACCACGTTGTGCTTTCCTGTGGCCAACAAATCCCTGTCCAGATCAACTGCTTTCTGTATCCTTTGCACCGTGATTTGCAGCCCAGATTCCTTGCTATACAACTCTGCTGTGGCCACCCACCCCCTACATCCCCCTTCCCACTTTGGTGAGCTCGTGCTGCCCGGGAGATGCCAGTAACAGCTTAATCCCACTCTGTGAACAAACAAGAGTACAGGGGAACTGGAAATCCAGACAAGATGCAGATGTTTGGACTTAAGATTGTATATTTTACTCTTCTCATCAGGCTGATACCAACACATGCATACATGCAATGAAAAAAACTGGATTTCAGGACCAAAAATTGCAGGTATGTCCTATTGCAAATATAACCCAAAGGAACGGGAAGCAAAGCAGACACCCATGAACCTAAAAAGCTCAGACACATCCAACACCAACTAACAGCCCATATTCTTTTAGTTTCTGACATACGCACAGCTGCTCCACACTATACCCAACAGCATACACCTATAAAAATGAGCATTTCGGGAAATCACGCAAGTTCTACGCTCATTGAAAAATTGCTTTCAGATCTGACAGGCAGGAAGAACACAGTCATGGGTTGGTATCCAGAATCGCTGTAAGCTTGTGCATCTCATAACTCTGACATAAGGACGCTTTATTCTCCTTTCAGCTTTTAAGGGAGACAGAATTACAAAGCGGCTCCACACTGCACAGACTGGGAAGCTGCCTCTCCCCCGGACCCATCAGGGCTGCACCCCAGGAAAGCAAAATGCTAATCCACAAGAAGCAGTGTTCCAGTGAGGTCTTAAAACACTCAGATATTGCAAGAAGCATAAAATATTGCAGGATTGACTCCAGAACAAATGTAACAAATTATGTTCTACTTTGTAACATAGATTTAGAGGGAAACCGAATATTCCTCCAAAGGAGTGATCTCCCAGTCGCTGCTGCATCCGTTTTGCAGTTCACCCATTAACAGCCTGCCTACTAAGCAGGCAAGCAACAACTGTCTTATGCCTTCTTTGAAAATTCTTCATAAAATCTGAATCAAAACAGCAACATCTTCACTATTTTCTCAGCCCTGTCCAGACCAGCTAGCACTGTACAGGTACCCAATGCTTGCCCTCTTGGCTGGAGCTGCCAGGCTCTACCACAGAACAAACTCTGCTAAAACTTAACATTTCAAGAAGTTCAATAGTCCCTAGGCTCTTACACTGATGACCCACGCTCGCACTTGACAGCGGAGGTCAGCTGTGCCAGTTTTCCTCGCGGAACACCTTTTAAATCAGTGGGGCTTTTTGCAGTGCGAACCTGGTGGGTTCAAAAGCAAGACGTCATACAACCCTTGAAATCAAAGGCTTGCTTCCATCCCAGGAGCACGCTGCCAAGGCTTTCACAGCAGCTTCTTGCTGCAGAGCTGATGAATATGAAAAGCTGGAGGAGCAGAGCATGCACCTTCGTGGCAGCCAGTGCTGTGGCTAGCAGAGGGATGGACGCTTTTTCCAGGCAACTGCTGGATTGTCTGAGCTCTGCAGCACTTGACCACTTCACAGGTAGAAAAGGTGCAGTCGAATCAACAGTGCAAGTAACCTGATTGTTTGGTACAGCTCCAGCCAAAGTCCTTTTGAAGGCTGTAACAAATTTTGCAGGGCACAGACACCCAGCCTAGAAAAAAATCTTGAGAAGCGCCTACACTACGTCAGCACCCACTGATTAACTTGGAGCAGCGAACCAGCATCAACACGTTACCCAAAGCATAAGCACGGAATATATAAGCTGTGAGCACACACCGGGTTAAACAGCTATTCTACTGCAAAGTCCTGGGGACTGTAGACTCTCGAGGCAGTCTCAAGCTTCAGGTTGCATGGAGAAAGCAGAAGGCTGAGATGGCTTCCGAGACAAAACAAATCTCCCACCACAGCTCACCACCTTCCTCCTAACAGTGACTTTAACCTCATCCTATTATCTGAGACAGGCTGACCACTTTCAGGTGGAGGTCCCACAGCTCAAATGCCTTGCACTTTGAAATCCTGATCCCCAAAATAAAGACTGGCTCTTCCTGGGGGAGATGCCTGTGGAGGCATTTTTCCCCTCTGTAACAGGACTGTCCTTTATAATCAAAGGGGTCTCTGGCAGCACTGTGGTTGTGAGTTAAAGGAGGCTGTTTCCTCAATTTATTTTTTTTTTTTAATTTATTTTTTTTTTTACTGCTGCAGAACTACCTGAGCAGATCTGGCATCATGTATCTGTATGTGTTGCATGAATGGAAAGAAAATCCATGCGTAACTGAACATGATATTCCAAGAATGAAATTTAAAAAACAAAACCAAAAAAAAAAAAAAAGGGGGTTACATAATGTTATTACTTTAAGTATATTCCTTCGTAGTGCTGTTAGGATGAAACAAATAGAAAGGACCATGCAATGGGTTTTCAAACACATTACTTCTCTTTTTTTTAAGACAGCAAATATAATCTGTTTTAAAGTGATTTCCTGTCAGGAAGGGTGACAGTCAAGAAGATGATAAATCCTATGACTGTACTAGGAAACTCAACATTTCCTCCACTTACCATGACGTACAGTCAATCTTTTTCCCAGGGAGTTAAATTGTTCCCAAATTTTAATTCTGAAACACTTAGAAATTAAAACATTTATATACAATCTGTAAGTGGTTCTTTGTGGATAAACTACTATTCATATGACTAAGACACTATCTGCATTTATACTAGAAAATTGTTTATTCTGCCTCACCCCAAACAGGGAGGGGATAAATGGTCTACTCAATTCTTTCTAAAGAAGACATACAACTGCGGCTAGCACAGAAACTGAGAAAAAGTCTGGCTACCACATGCTTTTTGGCGAACATGGAGATTTTGCACAAGCTGGTAAGTGGGACGTATCATAAAAAAAATAGGAATAAAAAAATCACACTGATAGACAACAAGCATTTATTGATCTTTGGCTTTAGAAACCATCCTATCTTGGATAAGGGAAATACTATATAAAATAATGGTAGCTGTTTTTAAACCTAGAGCAAGTACTGTAAAACAGTCTATCCTTTTACAGTGCATAAATGCAAGGCATGCAGAGTACATGTAGGGTACTAAAATACTATATAAGCATCACTTGCAGTAGACATTAAGTGTCTAACGTGGATAAACACTTTACAAAGGCAAGCAAGTTGATGGGGCAGTTGCTATACAGCAGATATCACAGTTTCTCTTAGATTTGCTGGGGTATTACCATCAGCAACGAATAAATATAAATTTAGTTTTAGCACTGGATGCATTATAAAAACAATTATAACATTTCAACAGAACGAATGGGCAATAAGAAAATATAATCCTGCCTCACTCTGCAAAATTTACTGAAGTTAAAGGAATTTAGTCGCCTAGACAACAAACCAATTCCTACTATTTTCACATTAATAAAATGCTGCTCGATACATGGTAACATTAAGCAAGACAAAATCAGCTTCTTAAATGCTCTACAGTAAAAAAAGCAATGTAATTTCTTACACATAGTGTAAGGAAATGTTCAGTAAGCTTACTGGAGCAAGTACTTTCCCCAACAGTGTACTACAGACAGTACAGATTGCTACAGCCACTTTTTAGAGCTAGAAGCTCAAAATGCTTTTGCAAGCCTTCCTCTGAGGAGGGCTTCCTTTGGTGGATTTGAATCAGCAACACCATCTCAACTTACAAGCACTTCATATTTAGAATGCATAATGAACTCACGAGTAGGCACCTTGCTGCTTCCTCAGTTTTAACTTCCCCACTGGACCAGACCAGGCAGGTTTCACCTTCAGTTCTTGCCATTCTTGGAGGTGGGGAAGTAGCTGAACAGGTAAGCTATTCAATACCCTAACAGCATTCTAAAAAAAATCAGGTGTAACTTGCGCCTTTCTTTTTGTGCAGCCGCTTTGCCAGAGGCCAGCCAGCCATGTTACAATCCAGCTCTTTCATACTCTTTGTGCCCCACATCCATGTGGATGTGGTGAACTTCAGTGCAGCCTCAAGCAGAATCACTTACCTGGCTGAAGTCATTGAAGTCACCATGTGCCTGCACAGCTGGGGCAAAACCAACAGCCAAGGTGACACTATAAAACTTTGTTAAAGTCAACCTGTTCAGAATTGTGTATGTCCTCTCCCTCAGTCATAGAAAAAAAAAAAAAAAAAAAAAAAAAAGAAGAAAACTGAATGCACAGATGGCAGTGGAGTGTTATACTACCAGTCAGGTAGTAGGCAAAGCTAATACTTCAACGATTATCTAACAGGAATGGAAAAGATTTCTTCAAAATCTTATTTGCCTCCAATGTGTAATAACCCTAAATGCACATGGACACTCTATATGCCAAAAACTGCAAGGAAAGAATGATTTCACAGCAAGGCCCATTTTAAGGGCTAGCAGTCTTTGCATCTCCTTTCCAAAAGTTAACCTGCTATTATGTAGCAACGTAAGTACAAAGTAAGTACGCAAGAAATTTTAAGCATGTCTTGTAGAGACCACCCACGTTGAGGCACTTTAGTCTACAGTGTACAAAAAGAATGCAATGTAGCTGTAGGTTGTTTATTATTTGTAGTAATTGTACCTAAGTATTATCCATACAGACTAAAAAAATAAACAACAAAACCAAACAAACACACCACCCCAAAACCAACCAACAAACGCCCACAAAACCTCAACCCAAAATAGAGCAAATCCCCAAATCTCCTATTCACAGATCCCCATGAACCTCTAAAGCATAAAGCAAACGAGACAATTTGTTTTGGAACAGCCAGCAATGCAATACCAGTCAGGACAGGTCAATATCACGTGACAACCATTTGACACCGTCCTCACTGTGAAGCATGATGGTCTTAATATTTGTAAAGCTGTAACTATAAAAATTGTCTTTCAGCAGTAATTTAGCAATAAGATGAAGTTAGACATTACATAAATAACATCGGAGGTTTTCCAATTTGGCAAATACTGAAATGAAGGGAGGGAAGTCTGTTCTTCTTGGGTTTGTTCTAGAGTAGGAAGTACTATGTGCTTTTCACTTAAGAAGACAAAAAAAAAAAAAAGACTATTAACAGAACAACAACACTGAATTCATGTGTGTTCCCAGCATCAGAGACATATTTAAAATAAAATATTTACAACTTGGCAGATATTCCCTGTGCAATTCGTAACAAGTCTACCTTATGAGAAATTTTAGTCTTAAATTATTTAATAGCATCTTTACACTAATATTTGCTCACATAAATGGGAAGACTGACACATTAGACAGTTCCCTGTGATTGCTATTACAGAGTATTTCCCCACATGTATTCCTCCTAGAAAACTTTACATACTGAAAATGTGCAAGATCGTTATCAACGGGACAAAGGAATCATTGAAGAGAAGAAAAACTGTTTGTTGGCACATCATGACACGTGTATGAACTGTACTTAAAAATAAAATTCCTGGTGCATTTTTCATTGTCCTAGGTCTTTATCAAAAATACTATAAATACGCATTCTCAAAGCTTAGAACATATACAGGAAGCAGTTACAATGAACAGAGGAAAAGAGAACAAGGTTCACTTTAAACAGAAGATATTTTAAGCCAGGTTTTAAGAAATACTTAGCAGCATCATAAAACAAACAGAAATGGCCTACTACTAAGGAGTTTGTAAAAAGCTACTCTCAAAACCCTACTGAGGTGTTTGTTTTATAAATAGCAGAGTCATATAGATAGCATGTTGTTGAGAGAAATCCTGCAAATCCAAGTAAGAGCTCTTGACTGATGTGTGATCACACATGGAAAAAGTTTGGTATTTACAGGTGGATTTCACACTTCAGTATAAAACTGCATTTGTTAATACTTCAGTCTGGACATCAAGTTAAAAAAAAATGTAGTGCAGAAGTATTTGACCTCTAATTGCAGGCACTGGTATTAAAAAATGCAAAGATGATCCATGGTATCAAGATTAAAAATAATTACCATTTAAAATGCCATTGAAATCAAAGTTAGAAAAATACATACACACTGGCATACAAAACAATGTCCAGTGCAGTATTACTCTCCCATCAGTCCACAGTGAGAGACTGGAAAAAGTTAAACGCAGCATATACAGATGTCAGTAAAAGCAGCCTTGAAATAACATCTTGGCCTCATGATCTCACCCACAGAGGAGGAAGACCTTTCAGTCTAGCACTACAAGTGAAGATCAAACATGCCATCCATCTCAGTCAGTGCGTGCTCTGCCAAAGCCACAAAGCATGGCAGACCTTCCTAAAGAAGAAGTTGCACAAAAATCACGCTGAAGCACGGACTGACTACTCTGCATCAGCTTACTTAACTAGATTTGACATTTTGCTTCAATACTTGTTGCCTAGATGCTCTTTAGAGTAATATCAGAGAGGTCAAAATATTGCTCTTAATTTACCATTTGAGATTTAGGACTTAGGCTGCAGATGCTGAAAATAACAGTCTTGTTTACTCATAATGGTAAAAATTCACATTTTGTATTTTATTTAGGATACAACTGACCTGCTGTTGCCTTCCTCTATTAAGGTTCTGCTCAGCCATACTAAAAAACTTGTCCAAGAGAGCACATGATTTTCTTTGGCCTCATTCTGATTCAGTATTTCCATTTCCTCCATGCACTTCTTATTAATTCTTCAGTCTTAACTAAAACTTTCTAGTTAAACTCGTAGTGACAAAATGAACTGTGGGGTTAAGTCTGGGGGTTTTGTGGCTAACAAACAAATGCACAAATCGTGTCACGTGGCAAAGCATGAAGCATAGCATTTAAAAACTGTTCAAAATCTTCTCTGGAGAAACAAGCTAACGTTCAAAAGGAAAACACAGGCCTTTGAGAATAAAGAGGCATATGGCCTTTTACCTTGTAGAGCCTTCCAACAGCAATAAGACCAGACAATTTACATCTTCTATGTGGTACATCCAAGACCTCTATTACCTGTTAGCTGTAGTTACTGTGACATAGTACAAACTTTTAATTGTTCCTTTGAAGTCTGCCAAAACTTCTGTACTCCCTAACCACTCCATTCACTGAGGTTATGCTACCCAATTGTTGGGATGATGCATCTTTGTGGCATTTGTGTTGGTAGGTAAGTTTGACTTTACAACCCAGGTAAGCACACATTTCTACTCACACATCTTGCAGTACTTACAACTCAAAGGAGAACAACTGCCATAGAAACCAGTTTTCTAAAGCATGTCCTTACGCACAAGGATGTTCTGTTATACAGCTACTAACTGCTTTTCTGCCATTACTTGATCTGTTGATTCTTGTGCAAAAGAAATCTGGAAGAGGAAAAAACTGTGCAGCTAAAAACACCTCAAAACCTGGCAAATCCTTTAGCTTGAGATGGTACCAAAAAAGGACAACTGCTGCCTGAGAACACTGCCTGCAAAGTGGAAGCATAGGCTTGTTAGAATCTATTCTCCTTTTCCTAATCAATTTCTCTAAGCTCAGAAATAGCCCAAATGTTATGTTTGGACTTCCCTGAACTTGCTGGAAGACTTGGATTTATCACTAACTTAACACCTTGTCTAACGGGACTTCCATAATAAAAGTGCAAGTATTTAAACAATCATTAACAAGTTTGTATTTCAGCTGGAATTCAAAGTTACTTGTACTACGGAAAGGAACTACTCCTTCAAAAATAAGATTAATTTAAACCAAGCCAACAAATTAAAAAAAAAAAAAAGAAAAAGTACAATCCTGAACTAATTTAGCCAAGTCAGTTTAGGGAATGTAGGGAAAAAGCTGTGGATAGGAAAAAGAAGTCAAGTTAACAAGTCACATTACTGGAGTGAGAAAAGAGAGATGTGAACTCAGGAAGAAAGAAAGAAACATTGATTCTTTGTCAAAGGCACCTTTCCTTCTAAAATCTCACAGAAATTAAGTAGGTAGTAGGTAAAATGCAAGACAAAACGTTTAAGAATCCTGAATAAAAACTACTAACTTTTCAGTCATGTTTTACCTGCTTTTCCATTTCTGCAAGATGCTTTTTCCTGCTCCCCCAGGTGCTGATAAAGAATTGCATGGGAAAAAAAAAAAAAAGCACACTTGCCAGCTGCTGTTTTAAAGGAACTCACTAAAGAAATGAGCAGATACTCCTTTGAAGCTTACATCATATACATGGAAGTCAGGACTATCAGGGTTGCTATTTTACTTTAAAAGCCCCCTTTTTTTAGCACATCAGGTAGTTCCAGGAAGCACTGCTCACAACTGCAGCAATATGCTCCCTCTAGTTTGTCACCTCACAATTCAAAAGGCATTTATTGCTATCTTCTAGTTTTTAATAAGCTTCCTAGACTTATGGAAGGATTAAATGGATCCGAAGAAAGACCAGCTCCCACTCAGATCAGACTGCTGACCAGAAGGTCAACCATTCAGTTCTGTGGAACAATGAAACAACAACGGCCAGAAGCGCTGATCTTAACATCAGCAAAGTCCAGGTGCCTATTTTTCACTGCGATCAGTGTGACATCTGAAGAATAAAACAGCATGAGCTCTTACCAAAAGCTCCGTGAAGCTCAGCTACACAATTACCTCTGCTGAATGCAGTATATAATAACTACAGTTCACTTTTACTTAAGAGCTTTCAGAATAAATACTTATGCCAACAGAAATCGTTACTTAACGTCATTTTGAAGTCTTCTCTAGTATCCAAAGCTTACTCCTGTCCTTCACATTGCAACAGGTTACGTTCTCCTGTACAGTGAGCTAATTCAGCCAAGTTCACTATCAGAATCAAACAGCACTACATCGTTTCATTGTCCTGAACAAAACATAAACATTAGATACCTAACCATAACTTAAAAGCTGGCCTTATTAATTCTATTAGTAATGATACATCTCAAACTAACAGTGAGTGAGTCCAGTATTGCTGGACCTGTCATATTTTGTCATTCTAATTTCCTAGGAATGTTTTGAGATGTGAAGCTATTAAGTCAAATATTTTTCTTTACGCCAGTTCACACAGTTAAGCCTTAGTCCCCATTAGTTATGAAACGCTGGTGTGAAAAAAAGCTTGCAGCACCAGTAGCACTGAAATACTATACTGCAATGAAACAGGTAGAACCATGCAATATGTTCTCAGACATCCAAAATGCATGCGGTAGGTACTACCTGGTGTACACAAATCTTTCCCTACTATCAGTAAATACAATTTAATAAACTAATAAATAACTTAAAAAGGCATTCAATATAGTAAGACAGTTTATCACCAGCTTAAATTCTTGACTTTCTGCATTCGTTCAGTTTGTTTTCCCATATGGTAGGTTTGCTACATATTAAATATTCAGTTACACGTTTCCATTTATAAATGCTTATTATATGCCAAAGCTGTACACAAATTCAAGAGAAAAAGAACAGTAACATAAAAACAGCTAGTATTAGTTAAAAAACCCACTGACCTCTGCAAAGTGTAATATTAACTTTTTTAAAAAGCTACTGCATATAAATTCCCATTCCTGTTTTGCAATTATACAAAACATCTGAAAAAACTGTCGTTCTACTTTGTTCTGTAATGGTTTTATATTTGCGATCCCTCTAGTTAAGCAAAGCTTGTGAAATTAATGCTTTGCTCCTCCTTATTATAGCAGGTTTTTTATACAGAAAATCTATTTCTGAAGCTAAGAGATATCAGTTGTTACTATATGGCCAAGTTACCCAGATTAGAGTGGCAAAAGATGATCTGCCAGAGCAGAAATATCAAGATTAACGGTTTAAGTAGATCTTTTCTTCTAAAAGAGCGTGAGTTTCTTTAGTATAGCTAAGTACCTTTGAAGAGGCACCAAAAACAAATAGCCCTTTCAACTGAACTTTCAAAAAAAAATTTAATTTTCATTTCAAAAGGGATCTTGAGATTACTAGACAAACATACATCCCTCTCCCACGGCCCTGTAAGATACATTCAGTAATTTAAAATAAAGATTCCATATTTTATAACTTCATATATATTATATATTTAATATATAATATATATTTATACGTACATTACACAGATACATACACTCTCAGTCAGCAGGATTTAACTGTTTTGTTTTGAAATGTTTGATTGGTGTCACTAATCTTCTACTATTTTCTGTGAATTCAACAAAATTTATCTATTACCTGAAAAGAAGAAATTTAAAAGATCCAAATGGAATCTGTGGATCAATAGTAGCACCAATACAAATGGCCATTACTTCAAAATGACTGCAGGGACTGAAATAATGTATATTTTATAACTCTCACTGCACAAGCATTCCTGCAAAATATTTAGGCAGCAATACCTGTCAGCTCCACATATCTGTTCCGGTTAAATTTAAATTTTATACAACTTTCCTTACTGTAATATACAGCATTTCTTTTGTCCTGTTGGATTATTTCATTTTTCACGGAGAAAAGTGATCGATAGCTATCCAACAGAATATTTTTTTTTAAATCCCCTCTCTCCTTCTGTTGTATGGCTCAGTTTCAAGATTTAATCGATAGGCAGCCACTATAACCAGTACCCTTCTAACACAGTTCAGTCACTGACTGTTGATGTTTAAAACACAAAGTTTTGAGGTTGGCTTGCTATTTATGGAAACCAAGATACTCGGAGGTCATATCTTTTCAGTACACTCGCCACCACCTGCCGCACAATAATATCAGTCAGTCCCAATACTATAATTCAATTAAGTTACCTACCATTTGGATAACAAAAATAACAAACCCAGCTGCAATTTTAAACATTATAAGAATATTCACCCTGAGAACACAGAGGAAGTGTTTAAAAAAAATTCTGATATGTTTTCTCTTCATATATAGTTTTCTTCTTTTCTCTTCATCTCCTCTTGGGTACCTGGGTTTGTATCTAGCATTTGACCTCACACTTGCTTCGTGCGTTGACCTGTTCATGCCACAGTCAGGTACTGGTGATAGAAAAGCCCAAAAAGGCTTGTAGAAAAGAGGCAAGCAGCAATCCACCAGGTGAGGAAAGACAGCAGTCCCCGGAACAGGAGAGGAGTGAAAATATTCTTTAGGCTTCCCAAAGCCATTGTTATTTGTACTACAGTTACTTTCATCTTTCCATCAGCAGGTGGAGACTCAGAATAAACTGAATTGGGAAGCAGACTGTTTTCTGCTGGAGTGTCAGAATTCAGTTCCGGGTAGATGCCCCAAGAATAATTACCTGTTAAAAACAAACGCGTAACAGATTTTTGTAGAATTAAATGCAAGTTCTGTTACCTCTATCACTCTATAGATCATCTTAGATATATTTTTCACGCACACAAAACCAAAAAATGTGGAAGCTTTTATAACTTAGTAAATGCTAATTCTATTCATCTGCATGGCTTCCTGATCATACTACTAAGCTATTAGGGTAGGATTCATCTTAACTTTTCATATCCTAACATCTACATGTGATATAGCTGCCTTGGGACCCCTGTGAGTGCTGGGTATGATTCATCTCACCAGATGCAGTTGTCTACTCCAGAACGGGATGAATCACAGCCTAATAAAGCCTACCTCTTTCCGCTGACATTTTGTAAAAAAGAATGCCATGACTGCATGGCAGGCTGTGAAAGACATCCGTCACAGAAAAGAAATAAAGAAGAAAAAAAACCCAGAGTGACATCAGATCTCCCAATAATGAAATAATCCCGTATCTCATAATTTCCATTCAAAAAGCCTACCAAAGACTGAAAAGATGAAAAAAAAAAAATCTTTTAAACAGATGCTCACAAGGTTAAATCAACATTGCTTTATACAGCTCATCTTTAAAATACTTTTTTAAAAGACAAATACTTCAACAGAAGTAAACAGCTTAATTGGTAGTATTGCACAATTTCTCAGAAATAAATCAAACTAATTAGCATATAGTTGAAAGATGTCAAAAGCAGCGACAGAAGAGGACTGCTTAAAAGCCACACATCAGAATGTTTTAAATTGCAGGAAACTACAATGTATTTCTGTATTGCAAATACCGGTACCTTCAAATTCTCCTTAGCAAGCTGAAAATATAACAGAATACATTTTTGTTTATCCAATTTTGCCTACCTAGTGTTTTCAAGAGCAAAGCTGTGTGAAGGAGCATTACCAGTGGTGCAACATACTGCAGTGCAATTACGCAAAGATAATAGAATACTCGAGCCACCTGGGAAAACAGAGGAGAGTAATTCATGAGTTCTGGATGATCAAAGCAAACTTTTTTGAACACATCTAGGAAAAACTGGCAATTTATTTCTTTTTTTTAAAAAAAAAAAAAGAAAAGAACCAGTACTTATGCATTAAAGCAGTTTTAAAAGTTTTCTAGCACATCTTGGCACGTGACATACTATCTTCAAAAGACCTAATGAAGAAACCTCTATAATGAACTCTAGTTTCAGGACACTTACATATCTGAGAGAAAGGGCTGAAAGGAAATAATTAAAAGCATCAGTACTGTTAAAACAAACAGAACTGATTTTGCTTCTGCAAACTGCATCTCATCATTCAAAGACTCCTATTTCAATACACCAGAATTCAAGCTAAATATAGGTTTGATTTTTAAAGTCCACAGCTAGTTAGAAACTAAATCCTGTTTCAAAAATTAAGTCGTAGTCAGAGTCCAAAGCCTCATAAAAAGTAAATTAAAGTTTAGTTAACATTGCAGACCCTTTTCAAAAATGAGATATTTTTAATATTTCCAACTGTGAAACATCAGTATTTTAAAAACAATGACAAGATGATACTTTATTAGTAACTAATCATAACAGCACTTAAATGTTCTTTATTTCAAGTCTACGTTATGGTTCATTGAAATCAACTCCGATTTATTCCTCCCCCTGCTCCCAATCTTTTCCAACTTTCTTGAGATTGTTACACTACATATTTTATATAAGCTATTGACCTAAACCACTAGACCAAATAAAGAGGAAAAATTCATAAAATCAATAGCAAGCAAGCAATGAAATAAAGATAACTGGATTTTAGAAAAGAACAGAATACTGAGTGGCAAAAAAGATGAAGGCAGACATGACCTTTTGGAAATATCTCTAAAACCTCAAAGGGCTTCATGATGAACAAGCATCAAAAAACTAACGTAAGAAAAAACAGTAAGACACTGGCAGAAGAAAAAGCATGAGACAAAAAATACTGTAAGATAATTGATGGAATATGATAAAAAGAACAAATCAGAAAGTAATGATCACTGTAGGATGACAGATAGGAAAGCCTTTACTGGCAGAAGTTCCAGAAGAAGATAAAGCAGACATGAATAGCAAAACAAGACAGGACTTCATTTGGGGGCTATGGCCTTCTCAAAAGGAAGATACAAAGGTAGTGGATAAACAGATTTAGAAACCATCACGTAGAGAAGACATTATCATTTTATAGATAGGATAAAAGCTCCCAGAACTAAAATTGTGCATCCACAGCAACCAGCACAGTTCTGTTCTAACCAGTTGCTGCCACCTGTGTTTCCTTTTTTCTGAAAAAAATTGCTAGCCACTTTGTGAACAGCTACGGCATAGTCCACTCACAACCTTCAGATATTCAGTGAAGCCAAGATTATTATAAGTAACAGCAACAATTCTAAGAGAGAAATCTTTGTCTTATGGCATACGTCAATATTCCTCCTGCAATACACGCCAACACAGTAGGATCATCCAGCAGCACTATCGTGCCAACCTTAGAAATGTAAGTTTATTTTGCAGCAACATGCATACCGTTCTACAACAAGCTTACAAATTTCCACCTCCTCAGTTTGTTGATGGTATGTTTTATGTCTTTAAAAAAAAAATAAAAATAAATAATTTTCTATGCCACTTACAAAGATGGGCAGTTTTATAACTAGGCTAGTGCACTTGAGAGTGGTCTGACAGAATTAAGCCTGTCTCATTTTATTCCAAAATATAACCACCTCATCTTCAATTTTGCCTCAATTTAAAAATTATAGTTGGGATTAGCTAGCAGTATTTTATCCTGCTACCTAAATTCAACTCTTTTTTTCCCCACATTGTAGCTAGAGATCACCACTCTCCCTGTGCACTCCTCAAGATCTGTTCATACTGAACAGAAACCCATCATTTTTGTACCTATTTGTGAAGAACAATTCATGAAGGATCTTTTGTAACTTCCGAATAACTTAAGCCATGCCATCTGCACAGCACGGATGATATAGCCCTGCAAACTTTGGTGTGCAGAATTTCTCTGTAATGGTGCTATTTTTATAGAAGATACAGTTTCGGAAGCTTCACTCAGATTTCAGCTCAGCTCTGGTGCCACAGAAGACACAAACTGGAAAAAAGCATTTGTACAGACAGAGCACTCCAAATATGTAACCTCAGTGCCATCATACTTACCATTTTCTGTAAATCAACCATACTTATTCTGCCAGCTTCCTTTTTCATCTGATCCACACTTTTCTGGGCTAAATTCAGATAGGCCTGTAAATGATGACGCATCATAGCCAATCTTAAAGCACACAACAGGATTATAATCCACAACCTGAAGGTGTCAAATGTATCTTCTGACATTCTGTGGCGAGGGAAAAAAAAAAAAAAAATACACGGTAATGCTATCTTCCAAAAGTCACCGGCTGCTACAGTTATTTTTTTGTATCATCTGTAAAGGAATCTTGAAGCATATTGTAAAAAATACTTAAGGCACAATCTACAGTTACCAAGTTCATGTGCAAGCAATATTCATTTTGCCCCCGCTTCTCTCTCTACTGCTACGTCTCAGTAGCCCTATTACAGCATTAGATCCTAATTAGTATCCATTTGTCTGTGAACAAGAACAGCTCTTAAATGGTTAAATTCTGAGTAATGGAGACAGGACACTAAAAAACAAGCTTGCTCAGTTAATTACAGGCTTCTAGATAGCAAATGTGTGCATCAGTTGCCTCAGAATAAATGAGGGCTGTGCTGTAACAGGGTAAGGGAAACTAAAGAACAAAACAGAAGCACAAAATACATGTATTTGCTATGTTTTATGTAATAGTTCAGTGGTCACAGAATCACCTCGGAAGCCTATCTTAGACCTAGAAAGCAATAAGTGTGTCAGCTAATGATATCTGTTTCAAGTCTATTTGAATACTACTGTTTTGAACTATCTAGACTAATAGTGACAATGACAATCACCTCCGCTGCCTACACAATATTTATTTCAGATACCATCTTCCTGAAAATTCCTCCCCTTTTTATGTTTTAAATATATTAGCTGTCAATTCCATATGCACTTATCTACACACAGATCTTAAGACAAATCACTTGGGTCAGTTCTCATGCCAATGTATCATGACTCTGCAGTGAAACCACACCTCTCCTACATCAACACATAAAACATGAGGTTCAAGAAGGTGGCAGTGAGGTGGCATTCCACCCCTAGGAAGAATAACCCATCCCTCCCAAGGACGTGCCAGAAGACAGCAGCTTTCTGGGAACCACCACTTTAATATTCAACACTCTGTGACTAATTCTCATCCTTCCAAAATAACAGAATCTCTTTAGAGCTCAGCTGCAACTTCCACTATACTTTTGACAGCAGATGCTATTAAATTTTAAGTCCTTCACATTTCTATGATTTTCACAGGGCACTACTCAGATGTATGGCTCTGTTAAAAATACCCCAGAAAAACATCTTTAAAGGTAATCTTACAAAGGGATGCTCTCTTTGCCCAAAGGTGGGTTCATAATGCAGTCCTTAGTGATTGGTTTTACCCACAGCAGAACCATAAATAAAGGCGCCAAGAAGTTTATATGTAGCAATATTCTGAAAGAAGAAAAGAAAAAGGGGGGGAAGTTATTAAATACAATCACCATACTTCTTAAATTGGCGATACAGGTTCAAAAGGAGAAATCCATGACTTAACATTTCCACAAAACAGTAATATTATATACTGTGAAACCACACTGCCTGTGGCTTTAAAAAGTGCTTTTAGAGTATCTGAAAACTTGTTTTATTCCAAACAGTCTAACCAAAGGAGCTAGATGCCACAACTACAAACAGTTGAATATTTCCATACGATGGTGTACCATCAAACTGCACTAGCTATTACAGTTTTAATCTAGAGCATCAGCACCTCAGTTATATAAAGGAAATATGCTGCTGTATTACTTATTTTTTGCTTTATTGAAAATTTACTCAGATTAATTTCCATTATCTACATAGACCAGGGGAAACAGTTCTCAGAGGTCAGTTTTCCCAGTTTAATGTTAGGAACCTCGACTAAATGAAACTTGGTACTCACATTCAGTTAAAGATACACTGAGAAAACAAAAAAGCCATCACAGCTATTCCATTTTAAAACCATTGTATGAAACTGCACCGTTAATGTAAAATAAGTACTCTCTTGAAATCTTTGAGTACAAGACAGACAGCAGGACTTAAAAAGTGGAGATAGGTTTCTGGAGCTTTTCCTGAAATTAATATCCTTCTTCATCTCTGAATCACAGATCCCAATCATTTTTCATTACTAAAATGAAACGAAAACAGTCAAAAGAATTCAGAGCTGTAGAGCTGGTGGTTTTGCTAGTGCAGTGCTTCCTCACTAACACAATCAGCTTGTCTATACCTCCATCTCCAATCAGAACGCTTCTACACTATAGAAAAAATGAGGTAATCAAAAGTTATTCTAAAGAACACAAGAACTTACTGATTTCAAACTATCAAGCTTCCCAAAACCATTAAAATGTTTGTACATTTCAGAAGATGTCATCACACACACGTTTAAATCATTGGTTTCAGATGAAGAAACAAACACTACTAGTTTTTCAGTGTTGCTAGGGAACATGACAGCATCAGAGAACAGTCCAAAGCATTTCAGAAACGTGAGAAACCATTTTACCTGAGCTTCTATTTAGTTAAGACATCTCACTGAGTTAATGGACTGGAATGTGCCAAAGGGCAGCAAGAATCCCTTTCTGTTTATTTGAGTACAGAGAGAGAGGCTGAAAGACTCCTGAAGCAGGTTCTGGAAAATGAGGGAATGTGTACGAAAATGGTACAAACTGATTAAGAAGACTCCAAAATATATGCAGGGAAGGATACTGCTACTAAAGAAATAAAATCAAACCAGCTAGCAAAACGAAAAGGGACAGCAGATTATTTTTACTCTGTTTACCCCCAAAAAAACCTTACTCCCAATATACATAAAAAACCACATTAATCATGTTGAACATATTAGTGAAGTAGTAGTTAATAACTTTTTTTAATATTTTTTTCTCTGTTAGTGCTCCCTGCAAGTTAAGTCTCCCATTCTGTAATAGAACGGGAAAGGGAGCTTTGTCCTCTCTGGCTTTTTGCTTCTGTTTTTTGGAAAGGATTTTTTTTGGTTGGTTTTCGGGAGAACCTGGGGTCTGATGTTTTTTTGGGGCAGCTTTGGGGATTTGAAGGGTTTTGTCTGAGTTTTGTTTCTTTGGAGTTTTCTTTGTTTTGGGGTTGTTGTTTTTCTCTCAAAAGTAGACCATGTATTTGACTGCAGAGAAAGGCATTGTTTTCCTGCACCCAAATTAGACAGCTTTGTATCAGTGACATGTCATCCTCATTTACTACTCCCTTTAAGTGACTGTCAAACAGCTGCGAAGTCAGTAATTATCTACTCATTGACAAAAACACATCACTAAGGGCAAATACCAATCTCTTCAAGCTAATTAGAACCTATCACTTGACAACGATTCTCTGTTTATAATGGCATTACCTAATTACACTGATATCTGACCAAGTTTTGACATACTTAACATAATTTTTATATTGTTCCAGTTGAACAGTCAAAGTATTGGGAGACTTTTAAAAATAATTTGTTCAGTGTTGCACAAAGTTATTTTCAATGACCAGTTCCAATATACTATAAACATTAGGTTAGAGAAGACTTATTTTTCATAATCCTATTCTAATGGATACTAATGTCCCCTTTAGTTCTTGATTAATAAACCTCTGTTTTAGAGAGTTTCTGCCCAGGATCACATGACCACAGATTAAGGAAGATGTTGGAAAATTAGAGGATACTTAAAGAAAAAGCACAAGAAATTTTAAAATATTGAGAACCATAAAAATTTAAAACTAAGCAGTTTATTTAGCTGAAAAGAACAGATTAGGAAGTGACTCAGTCACAGTCTACACAGACAGAAATTTACAGCAGATACAACAAGCCAACAGCTTGCAGCTGTAACTGAATGCATTCAGCTACAATGAGTGCAAGTGTAACACAGAGTACTTGGTTATAAATTTACCAAGAGTGAAGGACGTAATTTAAAGACAGATTAATTTTTAAGCTGGGCATTTTTGGGGCAAAAAAAAATAAAATAATGCAGTCTCAACATAAAGCATTTTCTTATCAGAAAATACAATGGTTCTCTTAGGAAAGTGACCAGGTTAAATGATCACAATGGACTATGCTGTAGAATCTGTCATTAATGTGTATCAAGCATCAAATTCAAGATCTATGAAAGATATTTGGAGATTTCTCCCTCAACTAAAGAATGCTGAAGAGAAATAGTTAAATCAGAGGTAACATTACCAAACTCAAGCATGGCTGAAAATGAAAATATTCCTTTAAACTGGTATTAACATCTGAACCTTGTGACCTATTCTGGGGCACCTTTTCTGTATCTCTTGCCCTAAATTTATTAAAGGCATGATGCCCACCTGGAAGTGGGGGTGGAAAAAACATGTCTGTTTTTGTTGCTCCTCTACTTCCTGAAAGTTATCTTAACTTCCAAAAAGATATAATGGGGGAAAGGAAGCAGCAAGCAGAAACGTTCATGGTGGAGCTCTTGCAGGAGGAAAGGAAAGCTCCTTTAATTGGGACTCTAATTACAAGGCAAAGAATGTAACAGACTGGCAGAGCACAGGCTGAGCAGAAAGAGGCAGGTGGCAGGTCTGCTCAAGATACGAAAAGCAGGCAGCAACAGAAGTCTTGGTCACTACCTTCCTGTTTGAATAGTTTGTATTGTTTATTTTCAGACATTAAAGATTTAAGACTGAGTAGCATATACCTATGTGTATATAGTTTCTCTTACTGTGTTATTTTTTCTGTTGCTAAATTCAGAGCATCCAGATGCATTTGAGCCAGTCGCAAGCCAGGGAATGTCAAAAAAGCACCAATAAGTGAACACAGAATAGCCAGGAACAATTTGAAGGTTAGTTTAGACACAGGACCCCTAAAAGAAAAGAAAGGAAATAAGCATTTTCTTGGGGAGGAAGTTGGGGGTGTGGGGTATCAGAGACTACTTTCAACTCAACAGTATCTAACATTTAATAAAAAAAGCAAACAGTATTCTATGGTCTTACTCTGGAATACCAGCATTATTATAAACCAAACAGGAGTTCAAATAAAAAAATAAATTAAAAAAACCCCAAACAACAAATCACCTATTTAATTCCTAGAAAAATAGAAAACCTAAGCTATTGCCTATGAAATGTTAAGTTTGTTAGTAAAGAAGAACAAAAAAAGAAAAATTTTATATTGTAATTAACAACAAATTATATAACAGAAATAGCAAATTGAATTACTTCAATGATTATGTCTTAAGAGAAAAGATGCATCATAAATTTAACTAGTCAAAGATAAAATGGATATTTGTTATACTACATTCTACCCTGATCCATTAAAAAGCTCTATCAAACTGTTACTATTAAAGTTTTTCAGAGATATATCTAAAATATACATGTAGCCAACTAACATGTCTCTTCCAAGTGATTAATATAGTTTGTTTAAATGAACTATGGAGTATTTTACAAAAAATACAGAAAAAATTACCTAGGATCAAATGAATTACAGAATTAACAAACAGCAGATTACACACACAAAAAAAGCAAAAACAAACTAGTGACATGTAACTAACACAGACTGAAGAGGAACAAAACCAAATCTATTGATCCACGAGTTTCAGATTCTTTCTTAACCTACTACATATAAACTACCAAAAGACACCATCATCAGCTCAACTGCTGCTGTGAACAGCCAAAGCACTGCAAGAGTTCAAAAATAAATGAACATTTAACAGGAAAATTAATACAGAAGTTAGTAAACTTGCAATAGCTTAGGAAAAGCAGAGTGAAGAAAGGCTGAGAAACACATGGGATTCAGTTAAGTTTCCCATGAGTTTATTCATAAATGACACACATAGATTTCCAGTCTGAGGAAACGTCTGTTCCGCAAAGATAAAGAGATTCCATAGCTTCTGCATGATACTTGAGAACTTCCAAGCAAGAAATTCAAAGTTGCATTCCTACAGTGATGACATACCCCATAAAGACGTTTTAGAACATGCATATAAGGAAAGAACGGTAACAGAAATCCATTTCACAATATACAAAGGGTGTTTATGACACCAATTGTATATTTATGTAACATCAAAAGCTGTGGCATGTTCTTCCAATGGTTTATACAAACCTTGGATGTCCTGTAGCAAGCAGATGTTTTTGCACAATACGAAAACACTATTACAACCTGAAAACAGGAGTGAAAGCCAAAATTTACTCCTAATGGGAACTTCATCACAAGCTCCATCTGCAGCTTTTGCACACTCATCCTCTTGCATACCACAGGAATGGCAGAAAATACCAGTTTTAAGTGACTGTTACAAAGCTGAAGGGAATTGCCATGAAAAAAAATGTTTATAGTTTTGTAACTGTAATTTATGAACTAGAACCAAAATGTCAGGGCAGAAACTATCTCCAAATTAAAAAGAGAAAACACAAATGCAACTTAAATTCCGTGTGAGTACTGATGAATTACTTTCATTAACCCACCTCTTCACATTATTGGGGAGATCATAAGCACCTACAAGAGCAAAACATACAAGACAAATGCTTGCTAAGAAAATCCAAGTGGTTCAGTTACAAATGCACACACAAACCAGACAAATATGTTTCCAGAAACTTACTGGGACTCCAAACCCTGCTTTTCAAGAAACTGCATAGCACTTTCCGAGAAATTTGAGAATCCTGCAGAAAAACATGTATTTTATTACAGTACAAACGCAGAATCCCTTTTTCAAAATAAAATGCTAGGTAACAAGTCATCTTTTAAACAAATTTTCATATGTCCAGCATACCTCTTTCATGTGCTCATTAGTACACCATAATGCAATAAAACTTGATTATTAACAGCTCTGGTTAACACTTCAGGAACATTTATAGAAGTAATATTACTTTTTACAAAAGTAAGTTTTGGGGTTTGGGGGTGGGGTTTTTTTTCAGTAAAGGAGCTTCACTTATTATGAAAGGCAAAATGGGTTAAATGTAAAACTGCAAGGCAAATATAATTAGCAAACCAAAAAAACTAAGCAAAAATTACACTATTGAAAAGAAAGCAGGGAGAATATACAAAATCTCCATCAGAATCTGCACTCCAAAGCAAAATTTCTTAGTAGTGTATGACATAGAGTTCACTTTAACACAGATATTCTCAAAAAACACCAGAGACTGGAAATAAAGTTTTCAGGTTATGCGATCACTACACTTCTTGCAAACACTAAAGAAAGGAGCTACCTGATTCCAGTCCAAACTCTAGATAGTTTTCTGTCACAATGAGAATCGCCATTGCTTTCACGAAGAAGAAAAAACCAAAGGTGACACAGACAGATCTTTCGCCTCCATCCTCTACTTTGAAATAATGAGTAGTCAACGAAAACAGTACCTTACTACACAAGAAAATGGTCAAGGAAAATTAAGTTTGTAAAATAACTACATTTAAAGTATTATAAAGCTGTATTTTGGTCATCTACACTAGGGCTGTTCTGATGCACAGGGTTTTTTTTAAAAAAAGTAGTATGTGTTTAGCCAATTTCAGGTTAAAATTACAGAATACTGTAATGCATATGTAAAGCACAACCATCACAGAAAGGGTAGCCAGGAATACACTTCTCTGGAGTACAGTTTTGATTCAGGCTTACTTACAGTCAGTTGCAGCAACATTCGCTATTAACCTGGGAGAACTAAACCACAGTTGAAATGTAAATGATTATATAAACATAAGTTAAATCAAACAAAAAAATAATACAATTGTATCTTCAATGAAAGATACCGAACTAAATGAGAAAATACTCCAAACTAGATAACTCAAGATTTAGTGTATCTTAATTTCAAAACCCAAAATATCTTTGAATGCCAAGGAAGTGAATAAACATGGTTTTAACCACAGAGGAGCTATATCTTTTCTTCCTGAATGCACAGCCCTGAGGCATACATACAAACAGCCACAACAGAATGTTCCAACAAGTACTTCTATCAATAGTGCGATAAAATTCCTCAACTATGATAATTTCTGCTCACTGGGAGTGTACATTTGCCTTACAAGAAACTGTGACAAATGGCATGGGATTGTTGCTTGAATTATTATGTGACTGTTTACTTAAACAGAAAACATATGAAAAGATGAAACTTGTATTTCTCTACTTTCACATGCATGTGTGTGAGATCTTAAGCTACCAAAGACAGTAAAACAGCAGCACATTTAGTACCATCTAGGAAAAAAAATATCTACCCCATGATCATCTTGGGGGGAAAAAAAAGCCCAGCTCAAAAAATCTGATTTGGTCTGGTGTGGTACATTAAGTCCTTTCATGTAACCCCAGTGCCCAAATATGAACATCTAAGACAGCACCTGCTCTATTATCAAGCTGTTTTTAAAATGTTTATTGAGTATTCTCCTTTCAAATGTATTTCTAAACATAATTAGCTCCAAAGTTAAACAGTAGATTAGAATAAATTTTTCAGGATATATTGTCAACTCTTAAAGCTACAGCCCCCTTTACAATTGATTTTTTTTTTTCAGATGGCAGGCAATATATAGTTCATATTTAAATAAAGTACTTGAAGATCACTCCAGACACTTCCTCCTTTGAAAAACCAAGAAGAAAAAGGAAAAAGAATATTTGAAGTGTAAACTGTGCCCCCTTTTTTTTTTTTCCACTATGCATAACATATTCATTCATATTTGCACTTCAATACTGGAAGCATTTTAAGATGTCAATGTAACTGTATGATTATGCAATATCGTACTTCATTAGGCAGCACATTTAATAGACACATTGCTGTAGTGCATGTATATGCAGAGAGGCACTCACATGCACACAATAAAGTGGCCTAAGCACAGCATCTAATAACTTTTAAGTTCAGTTGAACCTTCATACTTCACAGAAAGAACCGGTATATCTAAAGGAAGACGGACCTCATCCTAAGATGTATATAATAGGTCATATATACAGTGTTCTGGAAAGCTCTGCTTCTCTAATAATACATTCTTAAACCAAGTGTCTTTTTGTCGCTTGGGGCATTGATCACAAATTGCAAACACATTACTTTTAAATCTTGAAGTTATACAAAGGACTTCATAACAGTCTGTGACCAATAGTCCTAACCCATGAACAGATTTATAACCCCCTAGAAACTTCATGTTTTCAACTATGGATTGTACCTAAAGGATGTGGAAAATGCAACCAGGAAAAAGAAAGCATACTGACAGTAAATTCCAATTATAGTGCCGATTCAGAATCAGATATATAAATTAATGATTATGCAAACTGTATTTGACTCAAATCCTCTGCTACTTGAATAATCACCACTGCTGCCTGGTTTAGGACAGAGAAAATCAAAGCATTATGGCTCACTTCATCACTTCCTTTCACTGCTTGACCTACATTTCAGGACCTACTGAAGAAATAATTCAGAAGTATATAGTGCCAAGTTAATAGACTCCCCACTCCCCACCCCACCTTATATTACTTTTTTTTTTGATCATAAAAAAGTGATTTGCCTGTAGAATTTATGGTATACATTTTTGCAAGAAGAATTTTGTCTTTTAAATTGCTGCAATCATGGAGTTTTTGAGTGATATAGTCCAGCGCTATTTATGCATGTGATTGAAGAGACCTATGTTCTGTTTCTATTAAAATACACAAAAATTTTGGAGTCACAATTGACAACCAAATAAACTCTTCTATACTATTTCTGATTGCACTTATGTAGAAAAAAATTATAGTTTAAGGCTTAGAGGTTATTTTAAGGTACTTGATGAATGACTTTCCCTAGATCAACCTTAAGTCAAGAGAAGACTGTCACTTGCCTTTGCTATGCCATCAATATATTTCCAGAAGTAGCCAGTCAAATTTACTAACCTACCAATGAATCAGGTTACTTAAACCTTTTCAGATAACAGATAGCTTCCCAGCTGAGAAATATCTTACTTTTGCTTTACCACATTAGTTTTCCTACATACTTTGTCTCTGCAACAGAACTTACCGTATACAACACTGTTTTAAGTTTATAGTAAAAAATTTAAGTAACCCAACTTAGTTGTTTCCAGTGAAACATTCTAAATAGCTGCATATGTATCATAATTTAGACACACACTACTGTTAAGATGGATCACCTCTCAGTATAGTCTGTCCCACTCCATCCTCATGCACATTCTTCCTCCCACCAGTAAAACATGTTGTTATTTTACAAATCCACTCCTTTGCAAGTAAGCTGTCTGCAACTGCTAAATTCATGATCAACAATTCAGTTTGCTAATTTTGAATATCTGTTCTGACAGAAACCATCTTTCCAAATTCCAAAATAACAGAAATCATCAATCTGTGAATAGTTACTATCTGCAACAAACTGTACACAAAGAATAATAGAAAAACAGTAATTAAAACGTTGTGGCCTGCACCACAATGAGTTTTCACAAACTGCTTTTGCAAGAAACATTGCAAAACTAATTTTTAATCCAAAATTCACAATCAGCAGGTCATGATCAATAATCAGTCTTAAAAAAACCCCTCAACATCTTTGTTTTGTTACTCCTCTTCAGGTATTGGAAACTCTTCAGTGCCTGCAGGCTTATCAGCACAAAAAATGATCAAGCAACATAGTATCCTGCAGCCTTTCAAAAATATTAAACATCAAGCAGGTTGTACAGTAAGCCTTCTAAATGCTGCCTCCAAGAAACATCTTTTGAGTCTTCCTGAAACTATCTAGCCATTTACAGATTTATTTTTCTGTTCTGCTAAAAACAGAGTTCCTTGTCCTGGAAGTACTTATCCATGCTACAAACTGTGAGGTTCACACTCAGTTCAGCAGGACGAGGGACACATGCAGACACCCCTGCCATACCCAGCCTTACCATGGGTAAGCTGAGCATGAGCTGCCACTGGAGCATCTCCCTGGTCTGGAAGAGGAATCTAGCATCTGTCACTGAGGTACCTGCTCATGCAGCTGCACAAACTTTCAGCACAGGAAACACAGGTTTGCCTAGCACTACTACTATCAATGTAATGACAACATACGCTTAACAGTGGAACTCAAATACTAAATTTATGTACTATTCCTTTTAGACTAAATTTCTGTTAAAACACATGTATAGCCTAGATTCATTTCTAGAATTTTTCTGAGTATCTACACTAAGAACATCTAAAGATGCCAATAACGGATTACTGCACTGAAGCAACTGAAAAAAACCCACCAATCATCCTCTCCAACTTCCCCAAGCTTCTTTCAGCCATTCTGTCAGCCAAATCCTTAGTACAAACTATCACCTCTTAATACACAGCCATGAAACACAAGAAACATCTTTCATCATAACACAAAACCATCCTAGAACTAATGCTTGACCTATCACATTGACTGCTTTCAATTGAAAATACAGAGGCAACCAATTTTTTCTAACATTTAGATCATGATGAATCATTTCTGGTCCTGATGTACTGAATTAGTAAATAACTGTGTAAGTTTTAAAGTAGTCTAAGTATCCCAGGGGCCTGATGTCACAACACGTGAATTAACCAGTTTTCTTCTGAAATTTCTTTCCACCTGCCTAGGTTGCAACTGATCTCAAGCACTATTATCAGTATCTCTATGTATCACTCTTTGCACCCACCATCCTCCTTCACCCATAAAGCTGTAATGTAAGTTAACATATTTATGGAGATGTTAACTCTAATATAAAGTTTAGACTGTACTTGCTAGTACAGCAGCCTTCTGCTTATCACTAATCCCTCAGACTGCACAGAAGCACACTACTTCATCCCATCAGTCCAGGAACCATACAGGTAATTAAGCAAAGCCCTGTTCAATATGAGGAGGCAGTGACTCCATGAGGTTTTCTACAAAATCACCTGCTCCGTACAGAAGCCTCCAATAAAACCAAGATCTATTTAATACCACAGGACAAAAAAGGAAACCAAAGTTGTAAAAAGTGGCAGGAAACTAGTTCTGACTATTTGACTCTTTTGTATAATTAATAAATGACTATTCAAAAGTAGTACTAGGTAAGTGATTATACAAGGTTACAGTTGTATACAGGTTTCCTATTTCCCAGAATTTTTTTTTATTTCTGAAGGCCTGGTCCTACTTATCAGACCATTCTTCTCTAGGCTTTCCCAAATTTCCTTATGTTTTTAGAAATGCCACACGAATTTTAAACTTTAACTTCTATCAGTTTATTGGGCTGAGAGAAATGTTGGAGAAGTCCTCAAGAACTTCCTCACCAAAATATACTTATTACCAAAACCCAAAACAGTATTGGTCCCTTAGACAATACATGCCTAGGTACAAAAATGCTAAAGCATGCAATTAACAGCTTGTTAAATAAAATGTAGCTTTAGCACATGATCCTTCGCTTTTAATACTATTCTATCTGGTCCTACTTCTCTTTCAGTAATGTAGAAAGGCTAGTGAGAAAATATAGCTAATGTGCTTTTAACATGCAGGGAATACAGTAGGTCTCTTTCAATCTCCTCCAGGTCCAAACGTGCAATTAGATCTCCAATACTGCAGTCAGATTAGGATAGAACTGGACATGTTGGTTTAAGCTCAATTCATATAAAAATGGCAGGTGAGAAAGAAACAATCAAAAAAAGACCCTAATACCGTCTTGCATGTTCACACTACTGAGACTGAAAAGCTTGTGCTGCCAGGTGACTTATCTTCCCTAATTTATGCATTTGGCTTTGCCCTGAATTGATGACCCAATGAAAGCAGTGATTAGGACTGTATTCAAATACCACTGTGAGAAAAAATTATCGCAGTAGATTTTCCTACAATATAAATAATACTACAGTGATAGCTGTGGATTATATAAGTTGGCTATACCCAAGATTTGGAAGATGAAGCAAATGGGGTGCTGCCACCCACAAATCTAAGAGTGCACTGTGGCTTTAGTATTTGAAGCTTGCTTTTCCATTAGTTCTATTAACCTCCCCTTCACGCTCAAAACGGGAGTCGAAGGTGCTGGCTTTCATTTCTGATTTCTTAAGCAGTAGCTGCCTCTGTCTCCTTTCCTCTGCCAAGATTAAACTAGAATTCCAAACTTCAGCCAAACAAGTAAAACGAAGGCAGTGCAACAGCTATATTACGGCTGTAATGTAACTGTAATACCATTATAAAGTGCACGAGCCAGACATCAACTTTCCTGTCACTACCTAGCAGACTAGAAAAACCACCTTTTGGACTGTGGACCTGTCCACTGACAAGTCAAAGGAGAAACACCTGGTCTGGAAGCAAGCTACTAACAGTCTTCTACCCCTCCCCTGCCAATATGACTCGACTCCCTCTCCAAGGAAGCTCTTACTCATTACAAGGAAAATTCTGGATATCATTTATACTTCAGCCTACTTAGAAAAGGAACTCCTGACCTTACCATACAGGCAGCACATATTTTAATACCTGTCAAGTGCAGACAAGTATTTAAGCACATCCAGAACTGTTAGCCAAATACAACCAAACATGAGAGTTCAAAGGCTTTACATAATACCACCAGCTACTGCTAACACACACCAAAAAAACCCTCAACATAGTAAGAATCTCTATTGAAGACCAGGCATTTATAGAGATTAATCAATTTTGAATATTCAAGTGCTATATCAACCCTAAATTAGCACTTATCTGGTTTTCAGCTTTTGAGGGAGCAGAGGAGTTGCAGAAATTCATTTTCTAACTCACTTTTCCATAACCTACACTCTTGCAGGCCTTTATTCAATTCCATTGCTTTAACACCTATCATGTCTTTAAAAGGCAATTTTCCTCCCTAAAGTGTACGTCTGGATTGGTCTGTGGAAAGCAGTTAATTACTGTGCAAGCATCCATGTGTGACATTGCCTTCTCCAATAAAAACAAACATAACAGATGCTGCTTCTTATGGTTTGACATGGCCCGTTTCCTAAATACTCTGCTTTTGTTTCTCCCAGTTTCAGAGGGGAGTTTAGTTTTTCACAGAGCTTTGAAAACACACCACCTCAGCTCCTACAACTCTCTCAAAATAAAATATATTTTATTTTCTGTAAACAATGTGAGAGTGTCTTGACTGCATTTTAAAATTATGAATTCATGCATGTATTATTTTTTCATATTTTCATATCATGCATATTTTTCATCCAGGTTTCAGCTGGGATAGAGTTTATTTTCTTCTTAGTAGCTGGTGCAGTGCTGGGTGTGATTTGGTGGGACAGCAATGCTGAGAGAGCACACCAATGGTTTTGGTTGTAGCTGGGTAGTTTTTGTACTAAGTCAAGGACTTTTTGGTTTCTCATGCCCTGCCAGGGAGAGGGCTGGAGGGGTGCAAGGAGCTGGGCAGCGACACAGCCAGGACAGCTGACCACAGCTGACCCAAGGGATACTCCGTACCATAGAAAGTCCTGCTCAGCATATAAGCTGGGGTAAGAAAAAGGAAGAGGGTACATTCAGTATTTGGCATTTGTCTTCCCAAGTAACCACTACACATGTCAGAGCCCTGCTGTCCTGGAGTTGGCTGAACCCGCCTGCCCATGGGAAGCAGTGAATTAATTCCTTGTTTTGCTCTGCTTGCATGCGCGGCTTTTGCTTTACCTATTAAATTGTCTTTATCTTAACCCACAAGTCTTCTTACTTTTACCCTTCAGATTCTCTCCCCCATCCCACTGTGGGAAGCATGAGCAAGCGGCTACATGGGGCTTAGACACCAGCTGGGGTTAAACTTCAACAATGTACCTTTGCAATAAATTAGTATAGACATTACTGTACTATTTTGTTCAGGAAGTATCAGATCAAACACACTGAAAACAAAAAGTGTGCAATAAATTACACACTTCTCCAAAAGCTGTAAATTCATTCTGTACAGAAATCTATTTCTGATTGCCAAACTAGGCAAAGCCAAATTAGTTCAGAACCACTATATACTACAGATGAGCACCAACTGTATGTTCACATACATGTATTTCTTCCATAAATGGTTTAGTATTAATGTTAACAAGCTAGTGATCAGCATGTACAAAGGCATGTTTATGTATATATACATACATATACACAATATATACATAGTATAATATATTACCCAGTGACACTAGCTTACGCAATCCTTCTTCCAAATGCTAAGTATTTGTGTAACCTACCAATTGACAGTACAGAGCTTTATATGAATTGCAGAAGGATGTAGACTATCTGGGACAGAGTAACTTAAGAAAACAGAAAAGGATACACTGCAAAAGCCAAGACAAGCAGACACCACACTATGCTGATATTCATTTCTTGGGAGGGCTTCACAATACTGTAATAGACTTCTGTCACCACATACACAACTGTAGCTGCAACAGTGAAATCCACCAACCACTGATATTCCGGAAAATAATGCAATGCTGAAAAATACAAGTTTGCGGATGTTAAATTTGATATTTTAAGGCAGTTATTGACATATATAGAATGGCATGACAATTAAAAAATGTTTTCAACTAGCTGAGGTCTAGGTAGACCCCCATCACCCAAGAGCAAGAACAGCAAAAAAGCTGCATTTTTTCCACTCAGCAACCTGAAACTCACTCTTTGCTTCTGTTAATTGATACTTGATTACTACTCAAATTTATAACGCTACAAGATTTTACTATTTTATCATCTCAGCTTTTATACATTAATGTCCTAAATTCAAAAAGTACACTTAATTTAGATCTCAACATCACAACAGAAACAGGTTCTCCAGTTCAGTCTAGCTGCAATTCCAGGTAAGTTTTCTTGACTCTCTGTTAAAAATTACAAGCTCATTGGCAGTAATTTAAACCCCTAAATGTAACCACTTCCTCTTTATCTTTAAAAAAACAGCATCTAAGATACTGACAGTTTGTTCTTTCAGATTTTGTTAGTAACTCCCATATAACAATAAATCATTGTGTAAATTCCACTGTAAAAATTCTGGGGATCACACTGGGTTCCACGCAGGCCAGGTGATTTATGAGGAAAGAACTCCCACAGTTGCTGGGAACTGCAAAGAACAATTTGTGACAATGAAGTGCAGCCTGTCCCTCCCAAACACCTGTAGATGTAGGACCTACAGAGTTAAGTCACAAAACATTACTGAGCAATTAGTCTGTTGACTACAAGCTGATGTTAAACACAGGAAACTGGCCAAACTCTGGTATTTCCAAATCCTATATTTATTTTGAAATAAATACCTGGTTAGAGTCAACCAAAGTTTGTGTACATAACTCTTTTAGACAGTTAAGCCCTACACTGTATCAGTACCTATAAATACTTAGGAAGACAGTTAAATGGTCTAGTTTCAAGCAATTAACACTAAGTGAACCTTGGGAATCCTTTATGTGCCAGCTTCAAGAAACTCTGCGTTTCTGTTAAAGGTATTTTCTACACTGTCTCCAATAATTTAAGCTGAGAATTCTCCTGCATAGGACTATGCTTCCTTTCCTTCTATGTTTACGCACAAAACACATGTATATGAAAATGCAGATAGGAAGAAAATACATATCATACATTCATACATATCCATATATGAGTTTTCTGTAACAGAATAACTGGTTATGAATCAAACATTACCACTTAAAAAAAATAGCAACTTCCAAAACACTTAACGCTGTTTATTTCTGTATTGTCACTTTCTGTTTCTAAGCATTGTACCTCAGTATTTCATACATGTGGTCGAAAGGTCTAGGTTTCAATGCTACAACACATTTCCTATTTTAGATGAGCAGAAGGCATATGTTTCAACATCTGTCAATTGTCAATTTCTTGTACAAAACTATGATCAAATAAACTATAATGTGATCCTTTCCATGTTGTCTCATATTGCTACGGATGCCTGATACAACAACAGATGTGCTTTATGCTGAATTTCACCTACACATCCTTGTTCATAACACTGCTATTGTCACCCATGGAACAGAGAAGATGTGGCTTTCATTCTTCCCTTCTTATTTAATTTTATTATCAGTCATACTTCTATACTTTTGTCTATAAAAAAAAAAGATATGATAGAATTCATAGCAAATGAACACTTGATAAATAATATATTATTGTCTGCATCCACTTATTCTTACCAATAGTGTCTCTTTCGGTCACAGATTTTGTTTCCAGATGAAGATCAATGTCTTTTGGAATGGTTAGGGGTTTGTTTTCAATATGACCATTATATTTTCTGTAAAAATAAATAGATAGATAATACACACATGGATGTGACAAAATAAACTGTTTCAATATATAATGGCATTTCAAATTTAAGAACAGTGCAGACCACTTTTTTGCCAAATGCAAACATTTCTTTCTAGCTAGCTAAAAGCATTAATCCAAGTTTAAATCTTGAGAAACAACCAGGCATGTCAATGATCCCTAGCTTCATGTTGTAAGGCTCCAACATACAAGCAATAAGACAAGAGGAAATGGCCTCCAGTTATGCCAGGGGAGGTTTCGATTGGATATTTGGAAAAATTTGTTCATTGAAAGGGTCATCAAGCATTGCAACAGGCCGCCCAGGGAGGTGGTGGAGTCTCCATCTCTAAAAGGTAATTAAAAGAAATGTACATGTGGCATTTAGAGACGTGGTTTAGTAGTGGCCTTGGCAGTGCTGGGTTAACAGTTGGACTCTATTATCTTAAAGGTCTTTTCCAGCCTAAACAATTCTGTGATTATATATAGCATCCTGAGCATGTATTAGGGCAAGATCCGGTGGCCAGTACTTAATTCAGCCCACTGATTTTCTTCCTGTTCAGGGAGTGACAGGGTGTTCTAGTAAATTCCCACAATCTCAAAAGGTTACTGAAACTACACTACAGCTAGAGAGCAGAATACATCCACCCTGTCACAGTAATCTCAAAAGGTTACTGAAACTACACTACAGCTAGAGAGCAGAATACATCCACCCTGTCACAGACATACCCTGAAGAAAATCAAAGCTGAACTGAGGCTTTTTGACTGAGGTCTAGACCAGGGTGATGAAAGACATGAGTGCTAAAGTCTTGGATTGAAAGCAAGTAAAGACCGACTTGGCAGTGTTAATTTTTTTGATTGTTCATTGGAAATAACAAGCAATAACCTGTCTCAGAAGACAGCTGATAAGGAGAAATAAATTTTCCAAAAAAGCACTAGGCCTTTTTCGTCACAACAGGATGCTTAGAGTATGTCATGTGAGCTGCAGTAACCTAGATCCTTGAAAGATCCATCCTACTGGCCATCAGGCAAAGACAATTTCAAGGTAGTTTTCTAATCTTGAAGGGTATGTGTAAAAATACTATAGACTTGTTTCAATTCATACCCCATTTATGAATTACTAGCAATCCTAGAGATCCAGTACATCTTGAAAAGAAATAATCCATCATGCTCTCTTTGGGGAGACAGACAAGGCTAAGATCATCACGATATAGCACAGGGTTCAAAGCTGTGTTCCAGCTTCTAACCATTGCTGCAGAGCATGACAGCAATACACAGGGGCTTCATAAAGAGCAGATTTACATATTCACACAGATTCATTTGCTCCTTTCATACAGGTGGCTACTTGCTTATACGAATGAAAGGAGTAAGGTAACCAAAGATCAATCCTCATACTGCTAAACCGTTCCTGGCCTCCACCATTAAGCAACTTGAAGACAATCTGTGCCAGAGACTGCATCATTTGAAACCATCATTTTTCAAAACATACAGGAATTTGCCTAAACCCCCTCTGAAACAGTATACAATTGGTTGAACCCTGTAGTGTCTTGCAGCACCAAGTTCCACAATGTGGTCCCAAATGGAGAAATCCTTAAATCTACCCTACTAATGTTAAGTGCCTCCCTCCCTGTATAACGTAGCAGTAAGTTTACTACTCCCTAGCCACACTTCATGCACACTGAATACGTACCTGTTGCAAAACCCTCCCTCAACCAGTTCCCAGAACAGCTAAGCCTTACACTTCTCATCCTTGTGTGGAAGCCCTTCTTCTAGCCACCATAGCTCCCCTTTTCCAGTTCTACTGAATCATCTTGGAAATACAGGATAAAGAAAAGTATGTCTTACACATATAACAAACTTGGACCATGTTTTCCAAATTATTGGTTTAGAACTAATGCATCTTTAAGGAATAATTTTTCACAGGAAAGGTACATGTAAAGACCATAAAAGATAACATATGTAGAACAACAGGTGCATTTTCATCTGGAGCTTTGAAACTATAACACCACCATGATCTTCACTCTCCTGAAAAAAAGCCACACTAGTAAGACTTGAAATTGAAGAAAACAGGATGCTCTTAAGAAGAAACTGAACAAAGTCAAGATACATGAAATTGGAAAAATTATTAAAGCAGATCAGAAAATGTTAGGTTTACAAAAAACAAACAAACAAAAAAACCCCGAAAACGTAAAACCCCTAAATCGCCAGAAGGAAACAGTAAATTCTGCCACATTTTAGCACAGCACCTCTGAAATCAGAAAGAGATAGGTAGATTTTCCATAGAAAGATGAGCTATTGGGACATAAGCATTAAAAGAGATCCAAACCATCAATTGTGAACTTATTTTTAAAGAATGATGTCCTCTGAGCTAACGTGTGAGATAAGAATGCAAACAGAAAGCACCAATGAAAATATTTTTTTCCAAGTTATATTAATTCTTAGTATTATCCAAAGCACTGAAAATTGAGGATAGGAATCTGAAACATTACTCAAAAAATTCAGATGCCTAGCCACATGACACTCTGCAAGCTTCTATGTGCTTCCCTGCCCCTAGTTGTACTTCTGATGTTTTCTTACTGCATGCACCCAGGAGTACCATCACCTTGAGCAAGATGAGCATTTTGATAACTGAAGCCATTTCAGTGTTCCTACATTTTAATTATCCCAGGAGACCCATAATCTGAGAGACACAGCCAGAACACACCCAGGATCACTGACAGCTTTAATTCAAACTAATTCATAGTAGCTATGGGCCTTTTCATTAGCCTAACAATTTAATATAACACAATGATTCTGACATAGGAAAACTGCCTAATAGTCATGTGCTATTATAACCTACAGCATAATACAATGAAGTGTAATATGCAGTGAATAAAACTGACTACTAGTTCACACTACAGCTGTTTCTAAGGCTCATTTTCACGCAAGTTCCTTGGATCTCCTTCTGTCATTTCTCTTTTAATTAGTTCAAATTGGAAAAGCAAGTAAGGAGCAGGTACTACATTTTCTAAGACTACGGGCTTGACAAAGCAAATTCTTCCTCTAGAAAAGACAAGGGGAAAATCAAATAGATGTGTCCTTATTTCTCCTGCACCACGTGTTTCACATCTCCTTGGCTCAAAGTAGCCCTCCGTTCCATCTTGTGCAACCTAAAACAGTACATCCAAATCAACTCAACAGGAACAAGTCCTACTTTAAACTACGATTCTCCTCCAACAACAGCCACTTCTTTAGAGGACACAGAAATGTATTTATTAACTAAAAACTGTATTCATTCTGTTGTTAAAACAGCAAGGCAAAGTCTCATTTAAGTCTCTACATTACCATTCTTGGTTTCTTTGAAGTTTTATATCCCCCTGTGATTAACATTTATCCTAGTGTAAACAACCACCTACAACTATTACAGCTGTATTCTCTTGATTCCATGTTAATACTGTGAGAAAATTATATCAGGCATATAATAAGTAAATCATAGCAACAAAATTTGACTGTGCAGACCTGAAAACAGCATCAGACTTGAAACATTAAATGTAGAGGTTTAGTAACTGAAAAAGGACTTAATGCACAAAGTATCTTGTCATACAGGTTCTTACTAAATTTCACAGTGAATTTTCCAAATATTACAAAATTCAAGGTTATATGTCAGTACACATTAACATGACATGCTTCACCTCTGCTGAAAGCATGCAACTGCTCTGGTGAAACTGAGAACACACATATTTTGGATGGCAAAACACTGGCAAGGCTGCGAAAGGCAGTAAGAGAAACATATAATTATTATTTGACAATGCCATTGTGGTTTTCTGCTTAAGGTTCCTATGGGTGGACTTGCAGTTACGTAATTAAAGTTATTTTACATATAAATAAATATCACTGTTTAAATGGACAGTTATAAATTGCAATGCTATTGACATTTATTTTGCCTCAACTTGTTACAGAAAACTGTTACATAAAATGAGTTTCTGAATTTGAAAGAATATTGCAACAAACATTTAAAATTCGTTCTTTAATAGTAAAGGAACCACTGGATTATTTACCCCAAAGTGTGGCAAGTAAGGTTGCTAACCATGTAGCTTAAGAACTATGAAACAGGTTAAAAAAAATAATCATAGTACAATGAACAGATTATATGTGCAGTTTGTGGATTAACACAAGCGTTAAGAATTGTAAGACAGTTCACACTGGAATAAAAGAAAAAGGACCAAAGGAAACCTCCTAGTCACCAAAAATAAAACCAGAGAGATGGGTTTGTTTTAAACAAAGCCAATTCAGAAATCTTGCATCAACATAGCCAGCTCCATCACCTCAAGATGCCTTGGTTCTTGCTACAGTTGTACGTCGGGTAAGGCCGTTCCAGAACTTCGTATCTGAATGTCAGGAATCTGTTTCCAGCTTCAGCTGAGAGACAGCTATCCCACCCCACTAAGTCATCTATTTGCTAGGTTAAACAGCCAAGCTCTTTTAGCTTCCTCTAGTTAAGACAGACATTCTGTTTCCTGGATGATCCTAGCAGTCTCTGTTCACCTGTTCACATACTTGAACATGAGTGATCAGAACTGTACACAGTAATCCAGATAAAGTTCTACGCCAGTGACTTGTCCGAGAGGATTAATATTTCCCTATCACTTCTACTTGAAATATGTCACCTAATACATCCTAGGAGCACATTTACATTTTTCACAGCTGTGTAAGAGTGGTGGCTCATAGTAATCCTATGTTGAACCAATACATCTTTCTTCTCTTGCTTTAAGATGAAGAGTTTCAATCCTATAGAATTGCTTTCCTCAGTTTTCATCCAAATGAATAGATTCACACAAAAAAAACCCTTGCCACCAAATTAGCAGCTTCACAGACCAATTTCGTGGACTGCAAATCATCCAGATCAGCACAATTTGGGCATGTTCAACTGAAAGAACACAGTTCAGTACACAGCTGTAACAATTAATGCAAGCAGGGCTGTCATATGCAACTAGCAGTTTTTAACTCACACAAAGACAAGAGATGGCTAGCAAAGTTATTATATGGATCATGCTGATTAAAAAAGGGGGGTGGGGTGGAGAAAAAAAGCTTAAAACATGTATTTACCTATCTTTTTTGCTCTTCCCTCTTTGTTTCCCTGCAAGAATGCGTAGTTCTTCTTCAGTAGGATGTTGATACCACCGTAAACTAAAGAAAATACCAGTATTAGCAATTTAAAGTGTTTTTTTTTCAAAAAAAACAACATAGATTTATATTAAAACACCATTCACTTACAACACCTAAGCAAAACACCCTTGTGTGCAAGTATGAGCCCTGCCTGAACTGAGCCACCACAAACTTCAGTTCAAGACACATAATCATAATGAGAAAGCTTTGCCACTTTGTCATTCAGGTGAAAGCCCTTCAATTCACAAAACAACAATTTTTCAGGTTATAAAATACAGCAAACAAGGTTGTAATGATATTGGAAAAAGTTCACTAGAATGATTATACCATTACAATTATCCATCAGAACCATACTGCAAGCGATTTTAGAAAGTATGATTATGCCTCTCAAAAAAACAGTAATGTTCCAGAACCCAGAACAGCTATTATCACAAACCACCACTACCAGTCTTTCTTAGGCAGAGCAGATCATAGTATCAATGTTCCTTTCCTAAACAGCTCCTCGGTGACATCGTCAACTCCTAACAGAAAAAGTGCTATTAAAAAAACTCACTAATTTACACGTAGCTGAGCTGCAAGTTTTTCCACTTTCACAAGTCAATACACCATCCATTGCTCATTTGAAAGGCAAGTAGTGGCAAGGAAATTCTGAAGAGGAAACCCAAAGATGGATAAGTCTCTAAAACGGTATGTTTTACTGCAAGCTCTGAGCATGTAAAGAACCTTGGTAGCTGAAACAAGGCCTTCTTCACATTCAGCAAGGGAGGGCTGCTGTCCAGATAGAGAGGATGTCACTCTGATCTCCACTCTGAAATGCTAAGGCAAAGGAGCCTAAGTATGAACAGGAGCAAGCCTGGGAAACTTACACAGAAGTCCTTTTCTGGAGTAAGAGGCCACTAATTGGTGACACAGGTTAACATAGCGTCATAGCGATAATAACGGAATCCCCAACCACCAGTACTTTTCACGTTAAGAAAACCATTAGGACCCCTCAAACCTACACTGGTAAACTAGCAATTATGTTACATCAAATTTCAGAAAGGTATCAAGGCAAATTTGGAAAATAAACCTCAAACCCTAACAATTTCAAGCCACTTGGTAAGAGCTGATCCCCCAGCTCTGCTTTGAAAAGGCTTCCTGTCCCAACTGGATGTCCACCACCTTTATATTTGCAGAACATGGTCTTTCATTTAAATAGAAAAAATATTCTGTCATTCTTCATGGAATATTGTCTACACAACAAATACTAAGGGAAGGCCACTGATACAAGATGGGTGCTAAAAGGAGAAACAGTCCTGAATGCAAGCAGCCACAACAAACATTATTACAAACAAACAAATATTATACATCTTCTGCCTTCCTTACAATGGACACTTCATGTGTGCACACACGCTTCAAGAAACACTGAATAGAGACTACAAGAAAGAATAGGTAAAATTTTAATGAAATGTACATACCACTGAGCACATGCCTACCTGGCATACCTTAAACAGGACAGACAGCCATTTCCATCCTGACACTGTCCTTGACACTACACTAAACTTGTCTGAGGCCAGGGAGGTGGGAATGAAGAAAAATGGTGTGCCAAGAACGTTTCAGGAAGACCTCCCAAATTCAGCAGTTTAATTGCTAATATAATGAAGCGCTAAACAGCCAGCTGCACAGAGCTCACAGAGATCATCCTAAAATAACTTAAAAATTGGCATAATGGATACGTAGGAGTTCAAACCAGCAGTATTACAAAGAATACAATTTGGTTGATAGAGGGTTCCACAAGCCTGTCAGGAGGCGCTGCTGTGCTAAAGAACCAGCTGATGCTGGTGTTTCTTCAAGAGAAAAGAACTTCACTACCAGCCAGTAATACATCAGAGATCCAAACCATTGCACAATGCAGATTTCCCTTGAAGAAATTCACTGTGTTCAAAAATTAAAAATGGCAAATAATACAGACTTTGCATGAACAAGGATAGGGTGGGGGGCAGAAGAGGGGCTGAATTTTGTTTGGGGTTTTTTTTTGTGGCATCAGTAGGAGTGAAAGTTATTTAATGAATTTCTTTTTTTCATGTGTGGTCCCAAATGAAACATGTGATGGCTGCAACTTCCCTGCAAAAGAGACTCTGTTAAGGCTGAGAATCACACAGCAACCAGAGCAACAACCTTTTCATGCAAGACAAACTACACTGAAAGTACTAACTTCTTCCTATCTTTCACACAACGCAGAGAAGGTAAGAGAAAGCAGAGAAATAGTAATCTGCTTTGTCATTCACCATCTCCCAGATCCGAATTTGGCATGCTGAGTGTACCACAAGCAGTTCTGTAATGATGAAAATTTCCTGTGTTGGAAAGCTAATTTTTCAAAATCTTTACTGCAGATGGAGAGATAGTACCTAATACAGCAGAAAAGACAAAAGTCTTGCTCTGTGTAACACACTAACACAAATGAAATGCTTAAGTCACAACTTGCTCTTGATTACGCTACAGAATTATGTTGCAAGTGATTCCTAATTATAACTAATAGGTATAGGAGTTTGGGAAATTTTTAGTTAATAAATCCTACGTACTTTGCATTTAAAATCTCAAAATCAAGAGATCTGAATAAATATTTTCCTAAAGGTAGAGAGAAAAAAAAAAAATGGTTTGTATCTGCTTTAGCTTATATATGCTTAAAACTGAGATCCCACAACAATTATTCTGTAGTTTTGACATATCCAAGTTAGTCTGAATAGCACAGCAGCACAGATATGTCCCAGTAAATATGAATGAAGGTCATTAACAAATGGACAACAAAAAGTTCCGTTTTCTCCTGTCTTCCTAAAGTGATCTGAAAACAGAACTGAAGTAGCTGTGCAACTTAAAAGCAACGTTTTGGTAGAGAATTGATTAGTTAAAAATGCAAAGGCCTATGCCGATACCTAAGCTGCAAATTCATTGACTTCAATAAATACAAATATTCAAATTTTGGTTAAGCTCTGAAAATAGCATTGATTGAAAAAGTTTGTATTTCTTTACCAATTTAAGTAAATAGTTTTTCAAAAGTTAATGATGGTTGTACATTCTGTAATTGAATAATTATCTTATGTCTAGCTATTCTAACAATTCTTTCCAATTTTGAAATGTCTATGTTCCTTTCAATAGGCTTCAAATACACACGTACAGGTATCTTTAAACCATCTAGCCACTTAAGGGTTTCTGGCTTGTCTGGTAGTGTGTTTTCCCTCCCTCCCATGTGGCAAGGGCTATCTACAGGCATTCCAGACTATCTCACTCAGGAAAGCCACCCAACCCTTGGGAAGAAAGGCATTTAGCCAAATAACTTAAACAGTTTTGGGAACCAAAGACTAGTTGAAGTATATTGACAAAGGAAAGGAGAAGCAGGTGGACTTTTCCTCCGTATGCTGAACTGCTTGCAAGAAACTATGTCTGCTTCTACCTGTCCACTTCTGTGTAAAGCCTCTACCACCCCACCCACACAGGTCTGTCAAAGAAAATACTGCTGGCAAAAAGACAGTACTGCGGAAAATGGGTTCAACACAAAAGAGTTTGTCAGCTAAACTAAGAAAAGAACTGTTTTCCCTTCTGCCATTAAAATTCAGATTCTTGTTGTAGTGATGCTTCTGATTTGTTTTTATTTCTGGAAGACAGAGTTATTTCTGGCTCTTTACATAATTCTTGTATTCCGGAAGTTATTCACAATGACTGAAATTACAATGCACTAAAATAGTTAGCACATAAATAGAGGAATACTGAAAAGCAACAATGAGGTTTTCAAGGCTATTAACAAGGCAATAAGACTCCCACTGACTTCAGCAGGAGCAGAATTCCATAAACAGGAGCGCAAAAATCCTGCTTTATGCATTTATCAATCCACAGGCATGGGAAGATAAAAAGAGACAACAATGATGAATATTTGAACATCAAAACCTTCCTTATCATTGGCATAGGCCACGCCTTAGAACAAGGATACAGAAAGTGAAAACTCGACAAGAATGAAGAACACAGCCACAATATTGAACAATTTTTTTAAAAAGCAATTAAATATCTAAATCTTGAAACAAAAGTTCAAATAGGATATAAAAAGTAGAAAATGTCATTTGAAGAATCACACAATTGTAGTAACACACCTAAAAAAATAAATAGTATGCAGTTTCATATTCATTAATGTAAAATTATTTTTAGAGCACAAAAAAGGTGATCAATACCCTGCAGATGCGGTCAACAATGAAACTTCACACAACAATTGCGAGTACGATTCCTGTTCATATTACTCACCTGACAATTACTGTTTTACGTACCTAACACGCATCTAACCAACATTTGCAGTCATTTTTCATTAGTAATTCTTTGGGTGATGAAATGGGAAAAATTAAAGAAAAAGCTGGTCATGCTGAGATGCAGAGGAAAAAAAGGCAATGGAAAATTATACAAGACTGGTTAAGACTCCTGTGGAGCACACTGTCATTCAAGGATACTCCTCCAGAAAACTGGGAGTGGAGATTCTGTATTCTCAAAATTTTAACAATTCAAAAGACAGCACACTATCTTCTAAACATACAAAGTGTTTTTCTTCCCAAATGAAAAAACAGAGTGTCTATGATTACTTTAATATTTAAGATACCGATTTATGTTCAAAACAGCTGCTGGTTTTGTTGTTATTATGGATACAGCCACACAGGGAATGGTCCCCTTGCAACTCATTATGTCTGTTTGATCTACTGTTATGAGGAAGTAGTGTATTGAAATTTATACTAATCCTGTTTTATGAAGCATTTAAAAAAATAGAATTTTTAATAAATACCTAAGCACTCTTTATATGCAAGGCTAATCAGCAGGTGGATTACCAAGAACAACGCTAACAAAAAAAACCTTCTGTTCTTCAGTGTCTTGTATGCAGTTTAGCTTTTTAATATTAAAGTACGTAGCTTGTGTCTTTAATAATATAAGAGATGGACAACAATTAACTTTATGATTGATACAACTAATAGCAACAAATAAGTCTGTTCTTTTGCAGCAACATCTTTATACCTTGAGCCCGTAGGTCAGGTGTCACAATACTATGATAATAAATTTAAAGAACAGATTATTTTTCAAGAAAATTAAATTCGTATGTTTTACTT
>NC_051210.1:4316933-4399805 GCF_015220075.1 Falco rusticolus
TTTGCAGGTCTTTCCCACCCAAAGGTCACTTCTCTCCTGACAAGTGTCTTTCAATATACTTAAAGGACAGCCATAAACTGCTAGATGGAACCAGTCACCAGCAGCACGACACTCTGAAGCATATGTTTTGTTTAAAACCAACACTATGTTCCAGTCAGCCACACTGCATTTTACCTGGCAGTTCTGCTTCTTTTTCCACCAACACTCCCTAAGCACAAAAATTACAGAACTAGTTATCATTAGGCAAACCAAGTTACTGCCACACAAATCTCGTGACCAGAACAAAAGCATTAATAAAATCACAGAATTATCATTGTTACTGAAGAAAACAATACAGAGTATCTGTTGTACAGAACATTGACATATATCCAACATATTATTAAATTACAAGTAAAACTAGTTCAGATGACTAATTTACTACAAAGGGAAGAACAAGGTTGTATTCTATTATTGCTATTCAAGATTTTTAAAATCTAGTTTACCCATACTTCCTCAGTTAACACAAGTAGGAACTATGGAAGCTCTCAATCTCCAGGACATTTGCTTTTTAAATCGCAGAGTTTTCCATTACAGGAATCTTTCCAAGTATAAAAAGCTAAAAGTCTTTAATGCCTCTGCTGAACAGTCTAAAACACCATAGCCGTACAGATACCTGTGCAAAGTTTAAACTTGTGAGCCTAACTGGCATTGCAACTACATACACGAGTCCTGGCAGTAACAACTTGGCAGAATGCTGCCAGTAAATTGTTTTGACAACTTGATTTACAAGCAAAAGAAACTGATGAACATTTAATTCCCCTGTTGCTTTGGAACTGGAGGACACAGCTTCCAAGCAGCACAGAAGTAGACTATCAACTCTTCACTTTGCTTACGTCATGGAATCACACACAAAGATTATTTGTCCACACTGCCAGCAAGTAGCAAAGGAAATTGGACCTGATTTTTCAACCCCATCAGGCAAAGACTCAGTTTATTTAAATAAGGACCTACACTGAGAGGAATGGCTGTATTTGCTTGCAACTTTCCAAAACTATCCTCAAATACAGACCTAGACATCACCACCCATGCACTCCTACAAATGACAGGAGTCTTTCAAGACCTCTTGATTAATATTCTAACCTCTACAGAAAAGAAAAAGGAAAAAAAAAAGAATGGAGTAAAAGACATGAGAAAAAAACTACACAGCTCCTTTCAGATTTCAATACATATCGCTATTCAAAAATACCTTGGTAGAATCAGTGATTATATCTTCAAGTATTAGAAGTGTTAAAAGTCAGATTTTACTGAAAGTATAAACTGTATTCCCTAAGCAAGACTTCCATCATTTGAACAAACACTATGTCACCACAGTTAAAATGACATAATGACATTTATATCCATATAGAAGAGAAATACATGTATTAATGGCACATACAAAGTATGGTTTTATACCTGCACTCATGTATCCCTACAGTGCCCCATGTATCTCATCTCTGTAAAGTAAGTAGGTTAAAAGCAGAACCAATCAACTCTGGTGCTTTAATCGATAACTAAGACCTAAATACAAAATTCAACTTGTCTTCATAGTGATGGAGGTCCAGTCACAACATAGCCACCACTATTTAGGCTACATATATCCAGCAAGCTGATGTCATTAACAGCAATTACACCAGTCAAGCTTCACGCTTCCACTACTATCTATATTACAAGTCCATTTACTGTACGTTGTAAGTTGTGTCTGTGCTAAAACATCTGTTGAGAAAATTAATCTGAGCCAGGATTTTTCATAAACCCAACTGTGGAAAAATTACTTGGGGTGGGGGATTAGAAAAAAACTGGGACATAAAGGAGAATAGTATTACAGAAAGCTTTTTTAGGGTAAAACACAAATACAATTTTCAGGATGGCTGGTATGCACAGAAGCTACTTTACCACAGCTCTTTAAGCCAACTCAGCACCTGCTGACAGCGGTAATGGAGGATGGAGCAGAGCGGAGTGGAGACCCCACGGCCAGGCTCTGTTGTGCTCCCTGCAGGAACGGGAACTCGATGGCACCACACAGCTGATCAGCTGCACAGCGGTTGTCACACGAAGGATCCATGAGATGTCTGTGGCTGAGCCAACCATTGCGGCAAAATTACTTTCCTTAGATGAAAAAAAATCATCGTAACACTAACACACAGCTCCATCTCAAAGTTACCTGCCTGACTGGAGTCACCCAAGCTCCACCTAAATGTAAAGAAAACAGACTGGTCTTGGACTGAAATAAGTACAACGGGGGAGGAGGGGCAGGAATTGTTGTGTAAACTCCCAAATTACCACACTCTGATTTAGTGTTTAACAATATGCAAATCTGTGCATAAAGTAGGTGACCCAATCTCTAAAGTTGTTATGAATAAAAAGACTTCTGATCAAGGGAGTCAGCTTTGAGAGGGATGAGGAACAAAGAACAGATAGTGAAAAGAGCACCATTACCTAAGTTACACAGAAAGATGCCTTCAAGTGAGGAAAGTTCTGGCTAGAAGAGGAGACGGGCTCATAAGATGTTGCAATCCACAGATGCCAACAGAAACTTTGTTGGAAATAGGACAAAGATGATTGTGGTAATGGGAGATTGCAACCTCTTACTCAAATAGCCACCCCAGGAGAGGGCAAACCCCCACCTGAGGAACATGAGTAGTTAGTAAAGAACTTCAGTGGCGCTGAGGATGCGCATGAATTTGCATTAGAAGCGAGAAACCTGTAACTAATCCTGTGTATGATAATGAATATGCAACGTACTATGAAGAACAAAAAGTAAGCAAAGGAACGGAGAAGTTAGGGAAGGCTCCGTCGTAACTTCTGGGACCGGTCTACGGGCTCAACCTGTCCCCTCCCCCATAAGGATGCCTACTGGGGAAGAATATTCTGTGACTAACTCATGCTAGCTGTTACTGTGTACTGTTCTAAGCTTACTTTGCCATCAGTGTATTATCTTCGCATAAGAAATCTTTGAACCTTACTCCATCACAAACTTGCATTTTCGTATAATAAAAGTCTTCAGCTTAAGTTCATTTTGTATAAATCTCCAGAGATTTGAGTAGTTGTTACAAGGGATTTGACTCAGTGACACTGTCAGTGGGGATCCCTGACTAGTTTAGTCAAATGACCCTCCCATACAGTAAGCTGTCAAAAGGCAGGTAGTGGACAGGCTGGTTGGATACAAGGGTCTCATCTTTCCTGGGAAACTGAGCCAATTAAATATAAAGTGGTGGAGAACCCCCCCTCCCCTTCTTAACGTGATAGAAAAATTGGTATAGTCAACAGGATTATCAATGTCAATGGACAAGCTACTGCAAAAACATAAATGTGCCCTTTCCCATATTGAGAAGGGGTGGGCTCAAAAGTTTTGGAAAGACAAAGAGAAAGTGGTAGAATGCTTTAAGCAGTGTCAGGCTGAGCAGAGATTTAAAGAAGGAAAAGGTAAAGGTGCCATTTGTGCACTGTTAGGAGCCCATTTATCCTGTGCACAGAAAGAAGCTAAAGAAGAAGAAGCTAAAGCCTTGCTCCCAAAGAGGCTGCAAATGTAGAATATGCTTCTTTGAAATCAGAGGATGATGTCTTGAAGTCATTAGCCTCTGAGAGGGAGACAAGAGATAAAATTGTGATTGAGAATAACCACCTTAAAACTGAGCTATACCACCTTAAAATGCTGCTTGATTTAGCAGAGCACAGAGAGAAACAGCTGTTGGAAAGCAAACCTCTGTTGGAAGAAGGGTTCGCCAGAGTCAAGAAGACGCTCAATATGAGTTATGCATCTTGCTCAACTTTATTAGTTTCTAACACTACTTATATAGAACCGATACACATGCATATTCGTAAAGCAGAAATATAATTGGTGAGTAGTCTCTAAACGCGCGCCGTTCTCACACCCCTAATTATCATGACTAAAATAAGCATTCTATCCATGTAGCTAATTGTGTTGCTGTGCTTCAGCCTTGTAGTTTGTTACTCCCTATCTTCCTATACCGGTCCCTATCTTTCTTGGCCCTGCACCTGCTTTCCCAGCAGCTGTAGCTTGTTACAGCCATGGCCTATTGGCACAACATAATTACTTGGTCTCAGGATTCAAGAATAGCTCAAGGCCACCTTTCTTGTTAACTTCAGCACAGCAACTTCAGTACAATTCTGATTACAGGCCTATTCTAATACCAGGCCTGGATTGTGCAGATCTTCAGAGATTCTAAAGCCACGCTTCTGCAGCCATTCTTCTGCAAACCTCTGTTTCCATCAAGCAGATTCAGGAGTCAGTGCATTATGCAGACCCTGAGACCCAAGACAGGGACATTTGGTGTGACAGTAATGATGAAATCATGGGAGACCCTCGGCCAGTTTCCTTGCAACTGCAGGTTAAGACTGAGGCTGCTGTTGATAGTGATGAGGAAATTCAAACTGTTGCCCATAAAGTCCTCTGGTCACCAGCAAAACCGATAAAATTACAGGAAAAGTATTTGAGATGACCAGGCGAATTTGAAGTGAAGTTTGTATGGTGAGTTTCACTCACAGGGGGAGGCTGAATTTTGTTAAGTGGGGAGGAAGCAAGAGGCTGTTGGGGACCAGGAGTATTTCTAACCACCATGCCAGATCAAAATTACCCTCTAACAGCATGGGTGCATACAGGGCAGTAGCACAGATCCTCTGGAAAGAGAAGAGCTGCTTGTAATTAGAACTGCAGGCTTATCAGACTTAGGAGTCTGCACAGAAGGCAGCATGCTTACCAGCAATGTAAGAGAGGTCTGACAAGGATATCCCCAATGCCAGCTCCTATTGAGCCAGCACAGTTGTCCCCTCTTTTTTGTGGGCTTCCTGATTGTCTTAAAATGTCCATGGTCAATATTAAAAATCATTTGCGAGAGGTTCACAATCAGGGTAATTGCAATAGATGGGGTCAGTGAGCCCCTGACCACATAACCACTTGGTGTGAGTTCATACAAGAAATAGTTAATTACGGGCGCTGCATGGGCTGGACCAATTCATTCACAGAAGTCTCCACACTGCCCACAGTGAGACCGCCAACTTAATATCCCATGCAATCTAAAAGCGATTAAAAATCCAAATTTAGCAAAGAGCAGACTGACCTATGGCATCAAGCCAGAGAACTGGGAGTACCTATTTATTTATTAAAAAATTAGTGATTTACTATTGGCTAAATAGTGTTACCACTAATGATCTCCACAAGCTAGTTCAATCCTTAGTTAAGGCAAAGAAAAATAGTGGGAATGAGGAAAAACAACCCCAGGAAAAGTCTCTGCCTCTGAAAGGGTGCATACCTTCTGCACCAAGATAGAACTTAACTGATCTGACAGAATCCTCAGCAAAAAACTTGTATTGCCAGGTAGAACAGTGAGCCACCCTAGTTGGTGGATACTACCAGTATACTGGTTCTCTGATAAATGTCCCGAACCCCTTCTCAGTATTCCAACTGGACCTAAAAGAATGTGTGTGGACTTTGTAATGAACACAGAAGCCCAAATGTCAGTAACCACTGCTGAAATGGCCAAAGCATTAAATATATAACATGCCAAGTACAAAGTAAAATACACCAGAATAGAGGGAGTGATTAAGGAAAGCCCAGTGGCAAAAATTAATTTATGACTACCCAGGGGAAAACAAATTACCTACGCTGAAGTATTGGTCAGAGTAGCTGAATCTAACATTTTGATATTTGATCTGCTATATAGTCAGCTTTGGGAAATGCCGGATGAGACTGTATGGAGTTTTGCTGCTCCAGGGACAGGAGATGAGAAAGATTATGGGGACCCCCACATAACTTCTGAGCGATGTGGAGAAAAATGGGACCGGTGAAATTAATTGGTCTTTAAAAACCATCCACACCTCTTCCTCACTCTCAAGTTACCAACATAAAACAACACCCCTTGTCAGCAGCGGCGAACTTGAGTATTGACAGGGTGGTGGCAGATTTAGAAAAGAGAGGTTTCCTCACTTGAGCCCACTCTCCACACAATTCTCCTGTTTGCCAGTCAAAAAGCCTATGGGCAATGGAGCCTAACTATTGGTTACAGAAAATTCAATGCCAATACTTTCCCTTTGACTGTGGCAGTGCCCAACTTTGCCAAACTGGTGACACAAATACAGGGAGCCCCCCATATTTGGATGGCTGCTTTAGATGTTAAGAGATATGTTCTTCATGATTCTGCTCCACAAACAAGATAAAGTGTAGTTTGCCTTTACCTGGGGAGGGACTCAGTATGTTTTCATATTCCACAAGGACACAGACACACCCCTACTATTGCTCATAATGCCCTGGCTAAAGTCTTAGCAGAGGTCCCCATCCCACATGGCATCACAGTGTATTAATACATCAATCACATCCTGACTGGGGGAGAAAAGCCACAAAGCACTAGAGATACAATGAAAACCATTTGGAAAACACTAATCAAATTGGGATTGGAAGTCTTGGAATCAAAGTGCCAAGGGCCAGCACAAGAAGTTAAACTCCTAGGAGTCTGGTGGGTTAAAGGAGCTGCTTCTGTCCCCCCAGACACACTGCAAAGCATAGAATCTGGGCAGAATCCAACTAGTACAAAGGAACCACAAAAATCCCTGAACTCTGAATTACTGGCATAACCATATTCCACCATTGCTTGTCCTTTGTACAAGAAAAAAAAAGTGGAAATCATGTGAATGGCCAGCACAACATACCAACACATAAGACTTACTGACAAAAGAATTAAGATTATTCCAATGGCTTTGATCTATGCACCCAACCAATCCTATCCACATAGAATGGGAGCTTAACAAGCACAGCTCCCATTGCAACTCATGGCAGAAAGGAGCAGGAGGAGGAGAAAACACCAGGAGGGCCAGAAAGACCACTGGAATTTAGGTCCCATTCCTTCAGTGACAGGGAGATGAGATACTCAGACCTTGAGAAAAGTTTGTTCACCTGGTGCAAGTGGTGAAACAAGTGGAGCTGATAAGGAGAGGGCACAGTATGGTTGTTCAGGGACCCTCCACCTCCTAGATGCAGTCCATAGGGTATGACACCACCTGCAGGTATTGCTCAGAAACCTACAGCCCATAAGTATCGTGCCTATCTGGAAGGCATCAATTAAATTATGCCAATGACTGAAGGTAATGTTAAAGAATCTAAATTACAATAGGACATAGGGAGTACACTGGCATTCCAACCAACAACAAGTAAGCCCTCCCTGATCCTGGAGGCACCTTCACTAAAAGAGGCTGGTAATCTCAAGGCTTTCTGCTCAATATGGCTTGATCAATATCAATATGGATGCATAGTCTTACAGACAGGACAATGAATGGCATTATAAAGCTATGGCATTACAGGTGGGCACAGGGGAAAGGTTAAGTGAAACAGGCAAAGGGAGTGCGCAAGTAGGAGAGCTCGGAGCAGTTTTACTAGCTGCGCAACACGGGCCTAACCATATCTACACAGTTGCATACACTGTTTCCAAAGAAGCCACTGAGTGGACAGGGCACTGGGCAGCCAACGACTGGCAGGTGAACAGAGTCCCAGCATGGCAAACTGACAGGCCAATCATGTATAAACGGTTCAAGGAAACCCCTCTCCTTTATGTGACACCAACATATCTGCACGCTGCCACAGCATATACTACAACTGCGATGTAACTAGTGGTAATGAAAACCAAAGCATCCGATCAAGGTTCCTAGACACATTCAAGACCACTGCTAATTAAATGATCTATTTACAGGGGGCCTACGGAAGAAGTGAACAAGCAGCTCTACATAGCTATAAAAATACATCTTCAGACCGATGCAAACCACAGTAAACTGCAGTGGCTCACCCCTCTGTGCAGAACCAGCAAAGAGGGAAACAACCACCAGGAAGTAAAAATGCGTCGATGTAAAATCGCAGCAAGGCAACAAGCGGCACAGTATGTTCTTAACGAGTACCAGCAAGAGAGAACAATATCCCTGCACCCCGCCCCCGCTTCCTCCCCGCCCCACCGTCCCCAAGCCCAGGAGCTGCCCCCACGGCCGGGCAGGCCGGGCCGGCAGGCCCCCAGCCCCGGGAGGGAACCCCAGGGGCTCCGCTCGGGCGGCCTCACCCGCAGCCCCCCGCAGGCCCTCCGCTCACCATGGTGCTTGAGCCGGCCCCGCCCGCCGCCGCTCCAGCCGCCCGGCCTGGCCCCGCTCCCAGCTCATAAATCCGCCGCTCCCGCCGCCCCGCCAGGCCCCGCCGCGCCGGCTCCCGCCCGGCGCACGCCTCGCCGCGGAGGTCACGCCAGGACCACGTCAGGACCCCGCCAGGACCCCGCCAGCCCGAGGCCCGCCTGAGGTGGCCGCACGACTGCCTGCGCGAACGGCGCCGCGCCGCGCCCACCCGCGCCTCCGCGCACACTCCCGCGCCTGCCGTTCCGCCCCGGCGGGCGGAGGGGAAAGCGGCGGCGGAGGCGCCCGCCTGCGGTACGGCGTCCGCCTGGCCTTTTTGCGCGGGTCCCGTCAGGCGCTGCGAGGGCAGCCGGCCCCAGGCAGGGCACCGGCGCGACCCCAGCCCGCATGACGGGAGAGGTCGCCCCGAGGGCCGGCTGCCCTGCCTGGCCCCGCGGAGGGGAGCCCTGCGGCGCAGGGCGGGGCGGTCGCTGGGCACCGGGGGAGACACAGGGACGGGGGGCGGCGCAGGGGGGGGGTTCGGCGGCGGCGGGGAGCTAGGCCGGCGGCTCACTTGCGCATGCGCACAGGCCCTTCCCCCCCGCCGGCTGGCAGCGGCGAGGCGCATGCGCAGAGCTGGGAGATTAAGCAGGAAGTGGGGCGGGGGGGATGCCGCCTCCCTGCGCGGCCATGGAGTCGCTGCTCCGTGAAAGAGCGGCGGTTAACCGTGGTCGCTGAGGGGTGGAAAGATGTTAGTGAGGCCATCTGAACAGCCCTCCCTTCCTGGAGGGACCCGTAGGTGGCCCTGGGGGGAGCGGGGCCTACCGCCTCCTCACGGGCCTGCCGCCGTGCTGCGGAGGCGGGAAGCGGCGCGGAGCCGTTTCATCTGAGGTAAATGTTCCCCGCGCCTGCCTTCCCGCAGCTCCTCCGTGGCAAAACGGCGTTCGCCCTTTGGTCTCTGGGCCGCTCACCGCGTAGTTCCTGTCATAAGAGGACATGCCTCGACAGCCGGCTCCGCCCGTCCCAAAGGAGCGACAGCAAATTGTCGTATCCCTAACTGAAATAACAAAACGGCTTTCTCGTAAATCCTGCTGCTTTAAATGCACAGCTGCGGTCTGTCATGCGTGAGCTGGAACTGAAGCGTAAGCATTCTGCTTGAACGGGTAAATGGCGTTTTTGTCGAAAATACTTCCCTACATCAGTTGGTACTTTGACAAACTTCACCTGCCTCTCAGAGGATCCCAAGACAGGCATTCACAGTGAAACCTAAATCTCGCTCCACGCTGAAATACCTTGGAAAAGGTTGAGTAGCATCTCAACGACTGTCATGGAGATTTATGAACTCTGGCATTCTGACATTTTTAATTGTTCCTGTGACATATGTGGTGGGTAAAAGACAAACACGACAAAACCCACTCAACATCACAAAAATAGCAGAGCAAACAGACTTCAAAGTAAATCCTCCGAGATCCCAGAGATTATAGTACCAAGGACAAGGCAGTTTTGATCTATTCAAACCATTTCATTTTAGTCAAGTCTTTGGCTTCCCAATTTAGTAATGCTAATTTGGTAATGATTGTGGCACATGTAGCATGGTAGAGAAGAGCACTGTCAAGTTAATGAAAAAAAAGGCATTCTGTTTACACCATTAATCATGCATTCCTGGCATACAGAGGCTACTGAAGCAAGTTCTTAAAAGTTACAACGGAAAAGCACCAATGTTAGTGTAGGAATAGTAAAGACATCAGATGCATTTGGACAGTAACTGGTTTGAGACACATTTAACGCTTCTGAATGTAAAATCTCAAAAAGTGTGTCTCTTCTAAAGGAAATTAATAACTTACCTGTGGAAACTTTTGGCATGAGATCTCATCACTGATACGAATTTAGTGGCATTTTATATAAAAATAAGCAATCAAAATTGATAACAAGCAGAGTTGTTATTTAAACAAGAATTACGTATTGGTTGGCTTGAACTCTTAACAAGCAGGAGTTCAGAGCCCTAGTATTTTAATTCTAGTATTGCTTGAAGAGTGTTGAGCAAAAACAATATCCACACAAAACCAGCTAAAGTTGCTGTAATCACTATGCAAAAATTGATTTTTTGGAAGGCTTTATATGGGCAGAATAGGACCTTTGCAGTGAGCAAGCCAAGAACAATTTTCCCATGCATTAAGTGCTGCTGATACAAACACCATCTCACCTATGCTGGTGCTTTCCTAGACCTCCTCATCTCATACAGTGAGCAAGTTTTAAGAAAGCCATTAGAGCAGGCACAGCCTTGCAGCCTGTGCTGCCTGGATGCAAGGCTGGGTGAAGTAGACCATGTATGCCTCATTCTTCAGGACACAGGCAAGGCTCCTCAAAATACCTAGCAATTTCTAGACTGTCAAATGTGGTCTCAGTAGCCTCTCTGTTCTCTTCATTCCACATCACAAAACTTTCTTTTCCTCCAGGTTACGTTTCTTCCCCCACACCAAGTATTCTTTCACCTCCACAGGAAAAAAATCCATTTTTACTTAATGTACAACATACGTCAACTAGCTTGACTTAAGCTCTACTTTAGGTCTAAGCATACATAAGCTTGCCAGTTTTGCCAAATGTATGCTGAGATCACATCACAGATCACATCGTTAGAGGTTCAGAAAAATCTACCGCATGTAGAGAGCAGCAGGTCTCACAATGCTCATGGGCTCTGAGAATGTTTTCGTTACAATCTCTTTGGTCTCCTTCCTGAAGCTTGGTATGAGAGATGCTCACTGTTCCACCTTCTTTATGAAGAGGGCTTTCATGCAGTGATTTGAGATGAGCTGTTTCATCAGAGATTTAAGTGCATGTGACTGCAGTGAAGCCGTGCTGCTGTGGCCAGAGAGAAGTTTTCTTTCCAGCAAAGACAGTGAGGGAAACAACATCATCTTAACCAGATTTAGTGAGAAAATGTCGAAATGGGGTCCTCAGCCTTCAAAGTTCCTCATGATGTCAAAGGTAATGTGTTGTCAAGGATTGTGCTCACTTTTGTATCCAGCAGACCTTTACATCACTGGGGCTAGAAAGGAAGCTTAGCAGGGCTGTGGCACAGTTATTTCAGATCTCCGACATAACTACGGTATGAAATAACTTTGCACTCTCTGATACGGCAGCAGTCTTCCTCTGGACAAAGGCAGAGTCTCAAGGAAACAGGAGGAAAACTCTCAAAGAGATTCCTTTTTCAAATCAGGTGGTAAGGAGATCTAATCCTATGGCTCTTTGTGGAACAGTACTTTGCTGTCTGGAGTTGGGGGGGGGGGTTCAGTGACTCCCGTCTGATCCTTATAATTTGAAAGTGATAAAATATTATAAAAGTTTTTGAAGATATATTTTATCTCACAGCTTCCCACATGGCAAAAAGCCCAAGAAATCTTTCCTCTGGAAAATGAGCCTGGAAGGAGTTGAAACGCTTACAGACACTTGAAAAGTCTGCAATGTAATGTTAAAGCAAGGGAACCAAGCTGCTGAAACGAAACTTAAAAGAGAATATTTAATTATAATACCGTCTATAGTCCCTAGATGACAGGACAGTAAGCAGAAGAGAAGTTTAGATCAACAAAGGCCAAGTCACCCAATGAAAAAAAAAGTAGAATACAGTTACTTAGCAACATTTTAGAGCAACTTGCTGGAAAGAATAAGAGCTCCCCTTCCTACAGTGTGCTGGGATTTGAGTTGTCTAGCACAAGCCAAAACATAAAACACAATAGAAATTTTCTGTGTTCTGAATCAAGCACAGAGATATGTTTAAGGAACCTATTCTTCCAGCTGCACCATTGTTAATCCACAAAGGATGAACAAGAACTGCATGAAGAAATGAACGTTCCTGTCTCTTTTCCCAGATTTGTGGAAGTTCTGCCTCTCATCGAACCTATGAGAAAAATTAAAGGGCATCTTTTCTTGTCCTGAAGAATTTGTTCCACTTAGTGTAGCAGAGCCAGCTTTAAGACTTCTGAAAGCTAATATGAATTGTAACACCATGTTTATCACTTACGGTGTATCTGTGAATGTTCACATTTGGATAGCTTAAATAACTCCTGACGCTCTCTGAGTAATTATTGAAGAGTTTTAACTGCCTTTGACAGTCATTCAGGGATCTGAATCAGGTACCGGTCAGTCTGTCCCCTACTCACCCACTGAAACTGGGGTGCAATTTTGGCCACCTGAAAATTTTCCCTGGTTTTCTCTGGTCCTGTTAAGGCCCTGAATACACCAACAGGAGTTACTCTCCCTTACCAGTACCACAGTATGGGGATCTCTCATGGATTTGACATTAGAGCTTACCCACGAGGTAAGGGAAGTTGCTATTATTTTATGGACAGTAATCTGAGATAAAGCCAGGGCCGACCAGTATGTTGAGTTCTGTTAAAATCGCTGGATTTCTCTGCGGGTAAAGATGTGAAAATACACAGTCCTACATCAGTACAGATTTATTTATGAGGGGAACAATGAGAACACATGTCATTGCAATGTGTTCTGTTTATACTTAACTTTCCATTTTTGGGGATGCTTTCCATTTTTGGAAGGTGAAGACTATGAAGAGACTTCATAGTAAAGTAAAAGCCTAATTTGACACATGAGAGGATGTTGAAGAAAAATGGTGCACAAAACCATCAAAATCTGTTCCAGAGAGGGCTCATTAGTTTCTTTTTTGGAAAACAGCCTGCCAGACTGGAAAGTTTCCATTTAGATTAATAATTCTGAATCTTCCAAGTAAAATAAAAATATTTCCCAGCATTGTTAAGTGAAAACATTGGCATTTGGCATTTAGCATACAAAATAGGAGGGGGTTTGCTTGGTCGTTCGTTTGAATTATATAGGTGGTCACTCAGTTTAAATGAGTTTTTTGAATAGTGGGGCTAATGAATCTTGGTTTCCTGTGGATTTCCATTTCATGATTCATAGATTAGAAATGCAAGTTTCTGTTTTAAGAGTGTGTCTGTTTGGGGCATTTACGATGTTTCTGGCCTGCACATGGGCAATGTAATTGTACTTGAGAATTGTACTTGACGAATGTGTTTGATACAAGACAGTGGGTTCCAAACTACTGAAAAATTGCTGGCATACAAGCAGACAGATCCTCACATCCATATGAGTTTACATACAGCCACACTAGAAGAACATATATGCCTTATTTCCATAGCGAACCAGACCCAAAAAAATCCACTTGTATCTGTGCCAGAAGCATGTGCATTTCACCTGTTTCACCTTGCCATAAGACAGAAAGTTGCAGCTACAAAGGTTGAAGTTCATTTTTGTGTGTGTGCACACGTTTGTGGTCAGTTGCCTCACAGGACCTAGGTCTGGCCTGAGTTTTCTAGATATTAATTCCCACCCCCAACCTCTCTATCGTATTTTGAAATTATGAGTGAATTGTTTTAACTATGCATTAAAGTACGTCTTTTTATATATTGGTTCCTGTGGCTATGCCATGGGCACACACATTCACACGTACATTTATATTTATAGAAAACTTGTATTATCTAAAACACATGCCCTTCTGAATAGGCAACAGACTAATCAAGCTGTAGGCTCCAAATTTGCCACTAAAAACAAAGTACTCCTCATTTTATCTACCATGTGTCGATTCTGAGTGGTTACTGTTTTGTTCAATTAAGCTAACTTGAAATGCACTTTCTGATAGTGAGCACACATTTCCTGTTTTTCCTAAAAAATCAAGTTATGGAGCAGCAAGTGCCTTATTGCTGAGCTCTGCAGTAGGGCTGGAAAGGCCTGTGGTGTGTTGTGACTTTGCTTAACCAGTACATGTTAAAAGAATTTTTAAATAATTCTCTTTGACAGTCGTATTTCATTTTAAAAAGCACTGAGTGGTTTTGATGTTTTTTTCTTTGTACTGTACCTTCAAGTTTCATTTACATTGTTTTAATACACACTAAAGCATTTGAAAAATGAAGTTGTAAGAGCAGCAATCAAAATGTAATTGTATCAGCTTTGGGCCAGTACATACTACAGTTTCATGGACCAACATTCGTCTGTAAAAAGTCTTTCCATGAGTGAGCAGACTACAAATTGGCAAAGTGTTCCAGATGTGTAACACAAAAAAAGGTGAAGTTCTGTGGTGTTTTGGTATTAGAGCTAGAAGCAGATGATGAACAACAGCACACTCAAATCTGCAGTGCAAGTGAGGAAAAGAGCTTGTTCACAGGAACTGGACCACTGAATTTCTTGCAGGTCAGAAAGAGAATTTTAAAATCAATCCTCTGCTTCACAGGGAAGCAACAAAATGAACAAAGTAACTCCAGTATGTTTAGAAGCTTGGAAGCAAGTTAAAACCTGACAGGAGCATTCTTCAAACACTTGGTGAAAGTGCTGTAGGCCTCTGTTCGGTGTCTCAGCTCCTCGGGCATCCAGAAATGTACTCTGAGTGCTTGCAAGTATTATTACAAGCCTTGCAGCCGATTCTGTTTGTAAAATAAATTAAAAAAAAAAAAAAAAAAGAAAGAAAGAAAGAAAGAAAGAAACAAAAACTTGGCACTCCAGGAGTATTTTGTATTTTTCTCCACTTCTATGAATCACATGAAGTAAGCTGTGTTTGTAAGGATCAGGATCAAGAATCCTCCACACTTATTGATACTCTGGGCGCATGCCTGTGCCTTCCTCACAAGGATGATGATTTGTAGAGCTCTAAACCGTTGAAGGGGTCCCAGGAGGAATTACCATGAGTGGATGGGGATCAGGCCATACCTTGTTCTAGTCCCATGTTGCCAAAGGGGAGAGGAGGGTCAGGAGAGAAGTTTTCCCCCATCGCAGGCCCTCTGCTAGAAGAGGAGATGCAGGTCAGTGACAAATTTTCCACTTCCCCATGCTGGTAGGGAAGACCAGGGCTGGCTGTCAGCAATGTACAGGGGGCTGCATGCACAGAAAACGAAGCAGCCCTTCATTTTTATTTGTCAGCTTTTGCTGCCTTTTCAACAACACCCAGGCAAATCACATGTGTGATCCCCTCTTTGGAAGAATCCCCTAAAGGCCAGTGTCAGCAAACCTGTCATACAGTGGGCCCTGAAGAAGTTAGCTGTCATCATAGCAGAAAGCACCACTGCTGTCTAATGAGCAAGTGAGTGTTAATAAAATGAAGTGGTAAACCAACGTGAGAGTTAAGAAGGCCTTCCCTCACTAGTGGGAGTTATCCAGTGTCCCATAGATGCTCATTATGTGTTGTTTATACCCAACAGTAAAGTCTTGCATTGCCTCAGTAGCGTTAGCTAGAAATGATGCTCTGTGATGACAGAATAAAAGCTATCAAGGAGTTTTGTTGCCTGTACTTACTTATCTCTGTAATTTTTTTCTCTTTCTTACCCTATCAGATTGTTGTTTATAGGAACAATTCATTACTCAGTTTAAAATTAAAAAAAAAAAAAAAAAACAAAACTTGAAAATATCTTGATACAGGCTGACTAGGAAGAAATAGGGATGTTAGCATAACAGGCCAAATTAATCCTCAGTGTAAATCCATTTATTTCAGCTCAGTCACACTAAGGTTGAATCTGGATCAAAAAGTGTCTAAAATAAATGTAGTCAAGACATAAGGCTCAAATTAAAATGTGGAACAGGACAACACATCTGTTGAGTGTTTTCAACTATGCCCTCATGTGCCTTACTGTGATTCCAGCACAGCCCCGAGGTAAAAGTATGAGGAACTCTGCCATCCGTCTGTAATGTGAAGTGTCTCAGAGGCAGAGTTAGCACCCGTTCTCCAGTGTGCAAAGGAGACATCAATGAGTTCTATGAAGTGGCTTCAGGTGAATGATGCTGAAATAGTGAGTGTTTTGGCATTAACCAGCAATACACCATTCTGAACGCCAGGACCCTTGAGTTTTGGGACATGTTTTCTTGAAAAAGCTGAATGTTTTCAGTCGTGCTCTTTTAGTTTGTGGACATTAAAAGGGAATAAGAAAATAAAAATTGAAATATATTTACAAAAAGTAAAAATAGTTCTGCTGGCAAACTCTCTGCTGTTGGTGCCCCTCCTCTAATAATTCTCTAATATCTGTCAATATGACGGAACACAGGAAAACTCAAACATATTGGAAGCAAGCTTGGTTTTTTTCATTCTTAAACATTTCAGCCTGTTTTCCTAAGGAATTAAACCACTTGTAATCACTCTATGTTTGCATGTGGATGTGTGTGTGATAGTTTCACAGTCATTTCACCGGGATACTTTAGAGCCTGTTGTCTACTTCCTACCAAACCTGCCTGAAGGGACACTAAGTTCTTAAGTCTTATGAAAATGTGCAGCCAGAGTGAAGAGGAGACCCTCATTACTGCTGTCATCAAGGGTAGCGCTACAGTGTGAACTCACCCCTTATTAAAATCTGCATGGAAGAGCACACTACATGCAGGCAAAGCATCAGCTATATCTTATTAAGACATTAGCAAATCCAAGCACAAGACACAAATACAAAGGGGAGCAGGCTTCATTAGCTCCACTGCTAGTGTGATATTTGTGCTCAGGCAAATTTGAGTCTGTCATTTAATAGCACCCTGGAAAAGAAAGTTGCCTGTTTTGAAGTGGTTTTTTTTGACTACACGCACTGTCTTTTATACAATAATCTGTGAAGTGTTCTTCACAAATGCTAAAGGCAGTTCTGCACCTAGCCTTGCAGATACTCAGAAGTACATAGAGAGATAAATATTATGTTTTTATGTATCATATCTTATGTATGATATCTATGTGTGTGTATATATCCATGTGTATATGAAAAGCCCCAAAACATATATACATATCTGTGTGTTTATGTAGACATATACGTGTGTCTGTATACTATATATATTTATATTTACAGAAAACTAGACAAAATGCAGTCACCACATTCTCAGTTAAGGTTTTGAGAGTAAGTGTCTTGGGTGAGGAGTTTGCACTTAGACTGCAGTGGATACTGCTGAGTTGAATCTTTGAAAAGTGAGCCACTTAGATGACCAAAAAATGAATTTATCAAAATGAGTTTATGTACCTTTTCTGCAAATATTGGTCTTCAGACCAGAGGACTGCATCAGGCAAATGCTTCCCTTCCCTCCCCTCCCCTTGTCTTCTACCTCTTCTATGCCAGGTAAGTGGAGGAGGGGAACCTTTGTGTAAGTTGGGAGGAATGAGTCCGGCATACCTGTGGCACAAAAGCACTTGCAAAAGAAAGTGTATTTTCTCAATTACAGCCCAAAGACTATGACAATCTATGTCAAATGATAAATTGGTTAAACCTGAGACTTCAAAATCGTGAAAGTGCTAGTGGCAAAGGCCTCCCAAGAAAAATATTTTTTGCTTCATGTGTCTTCATTTCCTGGCACATATATGTTTCCATATCCTGTATTGCTGTAAGACTGTTGGAAAACAACAGGTTAATAGCAATTTTTTTAACCAAAACTGCACATGGCAGCTTAGCAATGAAAGATTCTTACAGAGTTTTTTTCTGCAGAAAGGCTTTGCTGACTATGAGGGGAAAAAAGAAGAGCTAAGATAATGCTTAAATAGCTCCTTGGCTTTCAAAATGATTCATTCATTGCAAGCAATTAAGGCTTATTCCCCCTTTGTGAGTGTTTTATAAATATTTCAAAGCATTTTGGTTAGGTTGTCTACAGAGAAAAAAAAACGACAAACACTTAAGTTCTCTACACAGTTGTTTGAACTCAGCCTGGCTACTGAATAAAGAAGCATTCATAACAGGATATTAGTGCAGAAGTGCCTTGCAAATAGCAGCATCAGTTATGCACAAGTGCAAACAAGGCCAAAAGACAAACAAAAAGTATTTTAGTAATTTAATGTAATTTTAGTAATGAAAGTATAGAAATGTACTCATGAACACATTTGCATTTACATATGCTTAATACAATCTACCCATATAAATTCTGAAGGATTGTAGAAGACATGAGGAATGTCAGCTCCACCCCCAGTAACCCTCTAGTAGCAGACAGAATTATGTCAATATGAAATTTCTCTTCCCTCTTCAAATCTCTGTCCACATCACACAAGCACTACTTTGAGTAGTCCAGTAGACTCATCCTCCACTGCAGACTCCTGTATGTAGCATCTTTAGGAATCCAAGTATCATGGAAACATATACGCTAAGGCCTTTTGGGCATGGGAGAATTGTTTTTGCTTTAAAAGTATGTAAACAGTATCAGTTCTTTTGGTAAGTAATGCCATTTTTAGAAACTATATTGTAAAAGACAGGAGGGAATCAGAGCATTTTGCATTTAGACATGATGAAGAACATGTTGCTGAGACATTCCCTCACACCACTTTTAGTCTTGTTTTCTTCTTTCTGTCCCTGTCTCAGGAGTGGTTTTGATCTTTGCCATAGCTGCGTGAATGCTTATGGGACAGTTATTTGTTGTGCATCACTTAGAAAAAACTGACTGAAGGGTTTTTTTGGTAACAGTACTTTCCTGATGCTTCCCTTGTGCTGAAAAATTGCAACAGCTTTAGACCTTGTTCTTCATGTGTCTTTCATTTTAACGTCCTGAAAAAGAGACTAATAACTAAGTACTAATTACAAATCAAACAGTAGTCCTGGGAATTTTGTCATAATCTCTTGTGAGCAACACGATCTCTAAACTCACTCCTTCTTTCTTCTTCTGTCATACTCAATAGTCATTTTGGTATAATTTTCAAAAATTAATTTTCTCTAAGAAAATTGATACAAACAGAGCAAACAGCTGCTTGAGTGTTAGGCAATGCAGGAGAAGTGAAGATGACATGCTGCCCTTTTGATACCTCTATTCAATATTTACTGTCAACTTCAACTAACATTTATATAATATGAATATTTTAGAACAAACTCATTACTACACCCAAGTACTTACTTGAGTAAATATGTTGGAACCAGCTCCACCCTCCCATGTTCCTTTAAATACTAGCTAGTTGTCAGTGCAATGAAAGAGCGGAAAATCAGGAACTAATGGAAAATGAAATTTATTTGATAGCTCTGGTTTGGCACATTGTTCCTTCATAGCAAGAATTGTTCCTCTTTGTTTACCAGCAGAGTACCTTAGGTGTTGCCTTTAGGGTCAGAGTTGTCACTTTAAACATTAAATGATCATTTTCCGGTTTTTATATGAACGTGGGCAAAGGCATTTTGGTGTACAAATAAGATAAATTCAAGACACTAGAGAACCAGTCGTGGAACAGCATGATAGTCATGTGAATGTGTAAGGGTCATGGCTGTGCTTTCAAACCAAGGTTGGTACCCAGAATAAAGATGGAATTATAAACATGGAAGGTTACAGCATGTACCTAAAATTACTTTATGTTCTGGCATCTCCTTTTTCCCTCTTCTCTTCTACAGGGCTCGGTTACTTGTGGCTGGCTGAGGGGTGGTATCGTGTACATGGGCTTTTAGGCAGTCATTGGCACCAAGCTTTACATCCCCTCCGACACATGTCCCCAGCAGCTCTGCTGGGAGGTTCCTCACCTGTTTGCTAGCCTGGGTCATTCTGTCTTTTCCCTGCTGTCTTGCAACCTGCCTCCCATTTAGCTTTTCTTGTGTATACCCTGCTATATATCCCTCTCTGCACTGGACCAACAAGGAAAACTGCGTTTAGTACAATTTCTGTCCATGTGGCTGGCTTCTTAAATTTAGCTTTAGGACTGGTGTCTCACTACAGGCACTATCGGTTCGATAGCCTGTGTTGACCAGGTTCAAGGGCAAGTTGGATGTGGCTTTGAGCAACCTGGTCTAGTAGAAGGTGTCCCTGCACATGGCAGGGGGTTGGAACTAGATGATCTTTAAGTTCCCTTCCAACCCAAACCATTCTATGATTCTATAACCAAAACCGTGACTCTTACCACGGAATATGCTATTGTAATCTAGAAAATGTGTGATTAATACGTATCACTGAGCCGTTTCAACATTATATCGTCTTAATGTATTCATTATTAGCTTTTTTTGAGCTACATTGCTTTTTTAATTCACCTAGCTGGTTTATTTGTTCAGCCTGTACTGAATGGACATCCTGACTCATAAAACGTAATGGCTGTGATAACTCATGGCACGTAAGGACACCATAATACCATAGTGAGTATTTGCTACAAAATCACCTGCACAGGGTGGCTCTAAGGAGTGTGAGCAACAGCTGAGCCATATTAGAACAGGTCAGTTAACAGTAGATACTTAAATAACCTTTTCAAGGACAGTCACAGATCAGGAGCAGGCTCTTGAAGTATTTTTGTGTGTTTATAATGGGAATGAACCTCTGTCACAACTTTTCCCTCGGTGAAGAAGAAATGTATGGCCCTTGCTGTCAAACAAGTCAGAAATCCTTAGCTGATACTATAAAAAAAAGCAGGGAGACTTTATTTCTGCTGTGGTCGGGAAGAAGGTGAGAGGTTAGATCACGCTGCAACGAGCTTCTCAAGCCGATCAGGAGGCTTGTAGAAATGAGTCTAAGGTAGCTTTTAGTCTTTCTAACAGGGGAAGAATTTATCTGATTCTCAATCTGTTGCCTCGTCCCGGGAAGCTGTTAGCCAAACAGCTCTCGGGTTGTGTTGGGAAGAGCTGCTTATGTGTCTGGTCAAATGGATTTAGGAGGTTGTTGCTGCCTGGGGAGTCCCTGGCTGTAAAGATTATTTGCATATGCAGTGTCGTTTACTCTGTTTGGACACAGTTAAAGCTTTTGTGCTGGCGTCTTCACAACAGCTAACTGTGGAGCTGCTGCTCCCATCAGGTCACTCTGAATTACTCAGGATATGTGGCTCACTCTATTTTTCTGTTTGTTTATCAAGTTAGTGTATCATGTTCATTATGCATACCCCCTGCAACTCTTCAAAGATCATGAGTTGCACATAAAGGAAATGCTTTGAAAAGAAGGGAGAATGACGTTATAGTAAGACTGGTGGAAAATCTAAAATAATTATCTTCTAAAATATTTTTACGGTTGTTTTCACCAAGTTCTAATTCGTTTATAAGGTTACTGAAATGTCAAGTAACCCTTGATTCAAACTTGACATCCTCACCTGTAAAAACCAGAGAAAACAGCACAAACCTATAGATATTGGAAGTGAAAGAATCACAGACTCCTCATTCTGTCCTCACAGCACGTAGCAAAATGAGAGCTCAGATCAACCTAAGAAAGTTTATCTGTCATGTCAACAGCGGTGAGAGACTTTGCGTGGGTTTCTGTGTAAGAGAGCTGTCTTTGGGGGTTCTCTGCTGCCTAATCACGCCTGTTTATAAAAAGAGAGCCAGAAAATCTTCCTGCTCGGGGAGGGGAAAAAAAAAGAGAGAGAGAGAGAGAGAGAAGAAGGGGGGGGAAACCCCAAAACTGAAGAAACAAACTCGAAACACCTAAGGTAAGGGGAATTTCGGAGTGGAACAGGGTTTTTCTTTCTAAGACCCCTGCAAGAGGATGGAGGCGCAGCTGCAGCAGCGGGGGGGAGCGGAGCAGCCCGCCGGGTCCGTGGCGAGCCGCGCCGCCCTGCCGCTAGCCCAGGGCCGCGGTTTCGAGCGGCGACGGCCTGAAGCCGGGCTCCAGGTGGTTTAGTTTGCAGGATTCAGTCCCGTTCTGGATGGGCAGAGCTTGCTTTCCACCTGCAGCGGGTGGGAGCCGCGCGGTGCCCGAAGGCTAGCGCAGGAGGGAAGGGTTGGAGGGTCCCAGGGTTCCCCCCGCCGGCAGGGCTCGGGGGCCCCAAAAGGGTTATTGAACTTGGGACAGAGGAGAAAGCAAATAAATAATAATAATTTTAAAAAGTATCCTTTCACGGTATATAACGATTGCCTCATCAGGATGCCGGGGGCCCCGGGACCCCCCTCCGGAGTGCTTGGAGGAGATGCGCAGAATCCGGGAGGGTGTAGGTGCTTTGCCGAGTCAAACATTTGCCTGGAAGATGCCCGGTGTCAGCCAGGATCAAACTGTCCGCGGCCGGTGCTGCCTCCGCTCCGGAGGAAAGAGGATATTGTGAGCAAATGGACTGTCACACACGATTTGACAAATTCTGGTTTGCTTTTCGGAAAATGTCTGTTAATCCTATGGGGAAGCGAGGGGGAGAGTGGGCGCGGGCTGTGTGTGTGTCTGCAGCCGCTGTGGGGATCCCGGATTTTGGGATCGGGTTTACGTGTCGCACCTTTGGGCGCTGCGCACACACCCACACACCCTCGTCAAACCCTGTGAGCGGGGGCGGCAGGAGGGATGGCACGCGGAGGGAAGAGGAAAGGGAAATGTGGTGTTTCCTTCCGCAAACTTTGCAGGGGACGTTTGATTTCCCCCTTTCCCCGTCGGGGGGTTCCCTCGGAGCTCCGTCTCCGGCCAGAACTGCCGGCGCCCGCATCCCCGCATCCATCCCTGCATCCATCCCCGCATCCCCGCCTGATGCCGCTCGGCGGGCGGGATGCGGCGCGGATCCCGCTGCCTGGAAGCGGTTTTCCAGCACCAAATACTGCCTGCGCCGGGTTCCCATCCCCTGGGCGGTGCTGCTGGAGCTGCAGGTCGCCGCTTTCCGCTGCCCGTGAGGGTTTGCACCCTCCTGCCGCAAAGCCTCGCTTTTTCCCCACCCCCGTCTCTTGTACTTTCATTATTGCATGTATTGTAATTACGGCATATGCACGTATTTATATATGTTGATTCGGATCCCCGGGGTGGCCTTTGCGTTTTTACAGCCCCTTAATCGTTTTCAGGCAAAGTTTTGCTCACGTTTGGGGGCTCCCTGGAAAGGCAGCCGGGACAACACCCGGAGCTGGGGGCAGGCAGGGGGAGGTTTCGGTGAGGGGTTTCTCCAGGGTTTTCTCCACAGCCGGGAGGAAGAGGTGAGTGGGTGGGTGAGGGACACCCCAAACCCGCCTCCCCTGTGGGGGCAGAGCCCGGGGGGGCGGGGGGGCGGTGGGGTGGGTGGCGGGGGGTGGTGGCTTCCAGCTGCTCTCCTGGAAATGAACGGGCGCTTTGGAAGAGTCCTGAGGAAACGTCCCTGGGAAAAAGAGGCGGCCTGCGCTTTGCGTGTCATCACTGACTGCCCGTCTTCCTCATAAGTATTCAAATATTAGTTAATTACCGCCACCGCAGACTTTTATTCAACTTCAGCGGGTATATATACCTATTTTGTTACACCCGCCTATCACAGAACACCTGGTTACATTTTGTACGGCCGCCCCGCCGCCCCAAAAAAACCCCAAACAACAAACTGATGCACGTCCCTGTGTTTTTTTTTTTCTTCGCCGTTGGTTTGTTTTGCTTGCCAAAAGTCTGTTTTTTGAACGGGAGGGACATTATAGTTGTCTTGTCAGTTAGTGTGATTTGAAAGTGAGCCCGTGCAGCGCTTCAGCCTGCCCTCAGCAATCAGGCTTTATACTCACGGGGCTTTGATTGTAGGAGTTGCCTTATTTGCATTGATAAGGATGAACCAGCTGCTGGAGCATACAGAACTGCACCTGACACAATCACCGAGTTCAGGATTAGCACAGGGAATCAGGAATCCACTGCGCTATACGGCAATCTCAGCCCTACATTAGAGTCACTCATGCAAAATGACCCAAATTTGCAATGAGCACAATTAGCTATCCGAAGATGCATGTTAATTTAGGGGCTGGCATTTTCCTGCGTTTTACTTATTAAATATAACGATTATGTGCAGCTTAGTATGCAAGGCTGGGCAAGATGAGCTTTTTACTTCCCCCATGAGCCCCCAAAGCATCCTAACTACAGTCCCTGATATTTAGGACAGGCAAGAAGTTTTGTACTCCGTAACCCAAACGGTGGTGGATTTGTGTGTGTGCCTGTGTTGTTGTGGGGTTTTTTGTTTTTGGGTTTTTTTTTTTTTTTCATTTGTTCATTTACAGAAATAAAACAGAAGGGGCTTGGAATTTTTATACATTTTTTTCTTTCCTTTTTCGTTAAGCGATCGCTTCCAACTTAAAACACAAAATATTGCCGTGCTATATTGCCCCCTCCCCACCACCACCCCGCAGTTGTTCAAAGCATACCCACAACTAAATCACCCACCATTCCTCTCCGTGGGAGAGGGGTGCTTCACCGAAGTTCAACTACTTGAGTGAGAATCTAACGAAGTAGTTTCTCTGTGCACCTCCCGCCCCTGACACCCAAGGGTCTTGAATTTACAACAGAAATCAAAATCTGAAATCTATTTTCCCATGGCTTTCGTGTATCTAGGTATCGAAATTCTCGCCCATGCTTTGGGAAAAAAAAAAAAGGGGGGGGGGGGAAATAAAAAGGAAAAAGTGATAATTCGGAGCAAAAGCATGCAGTTCAAAAGCTAAAGCTCCCATTGGAGAACAGAAAATTTAATGAGCTTTTAATGGAATGCAATGCTCAGAGTAGTAAATTATTTGTTAGTTGACGATGCAATCAGCATGCTGATTAAGGTTGCTTGGTTTTTTACTAAACATTAACTGAATGAAAACGGTTAGTCCTTGTTGTTCTGCTTGGGGGGCTTTCGTGAAGCAAATGGACTTTCAGAACAGAGATTGTCAATAAAGGTGAGTGCACTCCAGGTGTTATTTGAATATGGTGATAAAATACGTGTGATAAATATTTAAAAGCGCTTTAAATCCATAATGTTCGCCTAGTGTGTTTTGAATCCTGTTTAAAGAAACAGTGGGCCTAGAAAGGCCTTCTGTCAATCCCTGTTTCTGTCTTGGACGATGGATATAATCTTTTATTCTCTGATATATTTTTTTTTAGCTTTACATTCGAAATGAATGTTTGGGCAGAAACGTAGGCAAGCTGCGCAGAATTTGGAGACCCAATCTGCAAAAGGAAATAGAGACTATTCAAAGGAGAAATCAGTGTTCTCGGCTAGGTTAGAAGTGTAATTAAAGCTTTTCTAAATCCACCCGTAACATTCATGCACTTAAAATTGGGTAATTTCTCAATATCAGATGCTGGTTTTTTTATGAAGGGAAATCCCTTCGTTTTTACTGTGGGGCGAGATGGCTTTTTTGTTTAGTGGACTCGAAGGAAAGCAACAAAACAAAACTCCAGTGGCATTAACACCACAATAGGGAGGGTGTTTATTGTTCTTTTATGTATGTTGACTGTAAATATTTAGCCTAATGAATCCTCAGACAAGCTTGGATTGCACAGATCAATCCACGTATTGACTGAGTATGCGCCTGGTTTAAGACAATGTTTATCGTTTTGGTCGCCGGTCTGCTTTGGTCTTACGGATTTAAGAGGGACAGAAAGGAAAAATTTATTTTTTAAGAAATATATATGTCTGTGTGTAACAAAGTTAAAAATTAAGAATTATAGGCTAGAAGCTTTGCATTTTTTGTTGACGACGACAAAGTTCCTCTTCTATAAATCCCAATTAGTTAAATCACCGCGTTATTCACTCGCAATGATCAGATACCTTTAAAATCCGATAAATAACTATCTATGTGTTTTAACTATTCCTGTTTATGACCCAAGAGGTTAAAAGCCTTTGACTGGCATTTGACTTCTGACCTCATATAAATGTTATCTTATCAGTTCCTGCTTGTTAACTTGTATTGAATGCTTGTCCCTGATGGCTTTTAGATAAAGGGTTTTTTATTATATTTCCTATTGAAACTGAACCATTTGCTTTGTTCTTCGTCTGTAGTCTCAGCCCACATAGTAACCTCGTAACCTACCAATTTTTGCTGAATAGACTAAAATCCAAACTATTTACAGTTCACAGGAAGCCTTGTTTTTGTCCAGACTCGCTGGGATGGAACTAATGCTTTGTGATATAGTTTGGTCTTGTTTATTAATGCAATGTTAAAATTGTTTTATAACCATAGTCTTAAATAATTGTAAATTTCGACGGAGAGGAGCTAATTCCACCATACAAAGATACTTTTTTTTACCCGAATTTGAGAAGCCTCTCATACAGAAAGCCTCAAGATATTTTAAATATTCAGATATATTATTCTCATCGTATTTTCTCCTCTGCTAAAACGACTTGGCCATTGCATACATCTACTCCAATTCCTTCTTTGGCATTGAAGCGGTCTCTTTTACCTTACATATTCGCCTGTCCTCCTCAGGCACCAGACCTGTCGGTATCGGTGGGTTGACTACTACTACATGTGCGGTAGGCGTTGCTCCAGGCGAGCGTGTATGATGTTCTGCTGCGTTTGTACCAGCTCCGCGGTGTGCAATAGGTTTTACTACCGTTTGCGTGACGCGTTAGGAGAACGCAACTGTAGTTCGTCTGGCTGATGTGCTAAAGAACATTCTCCATTAGTTTTCCTATAGAAATTGGACTGTAATCATACAGAAAGAATGCAAAGGCAGCCATCTTGTGGGTGTCATACCGCACTTTTTCTCCTTGGTTCTTTTCCACCCCGTCTTTCTTTTTGCTGTCTTATTGCCTTCCACCCTAATTAACCTCCAAGAGAGTACTTGATATGCAAAAAGATATTTTCACCACTTCATATACTATAGAAAAGTTTCATTCCCCTTTGGCACTTCAGGCAATCGCTGCCTAGTGGTTACAAGGAAACTACGACTGCCTTTATATTTATTCATACATACGAATGAAATGTAATTTTTGCATTTTATGGCTCTTTGTGGAGATGTATTTACCAAAAGCAAATACGTAAGCAACATATAATTCTGGCGAACAAGATTCACTTGTCTGCAAACTAACGTCCAGGTATAGCATTCAGGAATGATAAAATAGGAAATCTCCTGGATGCTCCCTCTCCCAAATTAACCTCGTTCTGGCTAGGATTGCTGATATTTACTGAAAGAGCTATTTACTGTTTTAATCGTTCACATGGTCTCTTTGGGAGGTTTAAGAGCTTTGGTTCCTGTCAACGTCGATTCTATTTCAATACGTAGATATTATTTCAACAAAAGAAGTATTTGTTACTTGATACTTAACTTGGTACTTAAAGTATTGTGCAGTTTAAAGATACCGGTTCAAAAATAAAATGTCCCTAAAAAAACCCCATAATCTGCTTATTGTAACTTAATAATTGCACCCACGAGCATTATGCAGTTCCTACCTTGTCATAGCTTTTAAAAAGGAAAGCTAAAATCTGAAATTCAAAACCCCACCACCAAAAACGTGAGAAGAGGGATGTGAAGCTATTTGTCGACGAAATAATTGCCGTCAGCAACACTGTCATTAACATGCAGACTGTTCTGTTTAGGATTAGCTGTTACAGACGTTATTTATTATGCCACTATTGGCAATTTACTAACAAACTTTCAATATTAGCTTGTACGTAGTGGGTTTTAATTTGTTTGAAAACCTGCAGGTGAAATGGAAAATTTTTTTCCCTTACTAAAAAAAAAGAAAAAGTCTCGAAGTTCAAAATGAAATAGCAACATTAAGCAGCGTGCGTTTCGTCAGCTCTTTGTAAAGGAAAAGCGCGTTGGAAGTGCCAAGTGTTATCAATAACTCTGAGGATACGGACAGTTTGTGACTCTCGTGTTTCAGGATTATAACCCCCATACGTACATCTGCTCACATGCGCGCACACCAAAAAAAAAAAAAAAACCAAAACCCCACCCCTCTTCTTTGTCCCCTTGTAAACAGCATAAACCAAACTTTTGTTTCCCCTGTTTCCGGAGAATTTTTCTAAAAGCTTTGTAGACGGCAGTTGGCGAGATCCATTTCCAAAAGGGAAAATGAATGCTGATTAGGAGGAAAACAATAACCGCCTCCCCGCCCCCGAAATCAAGCACCGTCCAGCCCGCTGAGGGCAGGAGCCGGCACAAGGCATCATTTTTTGGCGCTGCCTGTGCCAGAGAATCCCGGAGCTGGTGGCACCCGCAGCCCCTTCGCTAACCGACTCCAGCCCCAAATAACTCGCGTGTGCGCTTTCCTTGCGTGGGGAGCGGGGGTGGGGGGGGAGGGCAGTACATTTATTTCCAGTGCAAGCAAGCTAAATCCGTGCCGGTTTTGCGGTAATGGCCACGGCTGTTCTCCGGTGGGGAGAAGTTTCCCCGCGTCCTCCGGGGCGGCGGGGGCTGGCGGGGGGAGGCTTTCTTCTCCTCCCCGGGTAGGAGCAGATCACATCCTCTAATAGATGGATTTCCTTCTGGTAAAGATAATTAACTCATTCTTCTCCTCTTAATGGCATTAGCGCCGACGTCCCACAGAAGCGTATGAGTATTCCTTTTTGTGCCCGGACCCCAGTCCCAGCCCCTGCGCCCCCCCACTCCCCGCCGCCACCTCCTAGGGCTGCTGGTGCAGCCCCCTCCTCGCCTTGCCCCGGGCAAGAGGGCCCCAGGTAACTCAACCCCTGCCCCGGGGCTGGGGGGGTGGGCCTGCACGCCCTAAGTCACACCTAACGGGTGGGGGTGTGGGGGGACGGGTGTGTGTGTGGGTGTCAAGCAGCTTTGCAGCCCTAAATCTCGCCCTGGGCTTTGTTCAGAGCAAGGGGGGATGGGGGGCTCCCGGCAGCTCCCAGGCTATCACTCCTCGTCGACGCCCCGCCCCCCCCCCCCCGGCTGCTGGCCTGGGGTCTGGGCGAGCATCTCTCCCACCCAACCACCCCAAAGACCCCCGGCACGGGGAAAGTCAAGTTCAGAGAAATCCCGATTACTTGTTGTGCAGCCAAAACCCAAGACGCGCTTGGGCTGTTGCAGCAGGGCAGCATCCTTAGAAAGGTGGGTTGGACCCCAAAGACGTTTGCTTAGGGCTCGCCATGCCACCAGAAAAGGGCCCTGCTAGAAATTAGCAGCCTGTCCTGGTATTTGGAGAACAAGAGTGACAACTTATTGGAAGTTCTCAAGGAATCATTTATATTTCACACTCCAGCAGGCAGCTGATTTGAGATTGTCTGTTAGCATAACAAAGGCTCTGAGCCTGTGAACTTCAGAAACCTTTCGACCTCTTAGCTCCTGGCATGAATAGCCCCCAGCCCTGCCTATAGAGATCTCCCAAAGCTCCCCTGTTCGTGGCTAAATTGTTAATCAGGGTAATTTAATATAGTTTTCAATATGCCCCATCTCTTATTGGGTAAGGTATTCAGGGATCTTGCCCCCTCCCAAAAGAAATGTTCTTTATTCAAGTGCGAGAGGGGCAGCTGCAGAGTCCTGCCCCTCCCAGCCCTCCACATCCCCCCGGCCCAGAGGGCACCGGGCCGGAGGCGACCCAGAGGTGCATCCCCCCTCCAGCACTGACAGCACCCCCAAACCCAACACCCTCCCCTCGCAGCACCTCGGCATTGCGCTCCCTCCTCCAGCAGAGCCGGTGACCTCGACGTTAAACCTACACTTGATTTACTTAATGCTTTTGTCATTGTATTTATATATTTTCTCCCCATCCTCTTGTTTCTAGGTGTTTTTTCTCCCCTCAGTGTGAGCCGCAGCTTGGCCAGCTCCTTCAAAGCATTTCTGGGCAGAGATGGGGGAGATTTAATTCCCCTCGTGTTACCTGAGGTTTCCTCTCTCTCCTTTTCACCACTCATTCTGCAAAAAGTTGCTAGGACCAAAGTTTCTGCAGACAAAACTTAGGGAACAAGAGGCACCAATGTTTGTTTGGGCGGGAAGACTGTTTGGCTGTGTGTTTGCAGCCTGACCTGGTGTCTGGGTTATTGGCATACCTCCGACTTCTGGCTAGTTTGTCAGAATTGGGAAACGATGGGGAAGAAATCTGTGTCATCTGCTTGCAGTGGGAGCAACACGCTCATGCCAAGGATATGGTCCAGGCGCTGCCTGGCATGAGGTGGGTGGCTTCTTCCATGGGCTGGAGCTGCAGTGTGCATGGGCTCCTGATGCACCAGGTAAATAAATACCGCTGCCTGCTGAGAGCATCACTTGCGAAACAAAGTTAGCCAGGGTAACGTTTCCTTAAAGCGTTTGAAATCATGCCAGAGTTCAACTTATATCTAAAGGCCTTGGGCTAATTTGTTCTCGAGACAAAACAGCGTTGAAGTGTGTTAATGGTGTTAGCACATAACAGTGAAGACGGACAAATCAGAAACACATCTTCTGTGGTTTACTTTCCTAAGGCAGGGGGTTTATGTCTTTGCATTTTATTTGCATGTTTTGACTTCTGCCATTGTGTCTGTGGACATCAGTGACACAGTCAATGTTCTTAATTCCTTTTTTTTTTTTCTTTTGTTCTTGATTTCCTTTGTAAAATTTAGATAGATTTCAGTTTTTTCACAGGTTTTTCTGAAATATATAGAACAAGTTTTAATTGAGATAAGTTTGTGCTTCTAATATTTGTGAAACATCTTTTGAACAATCAAAAACTAATAAATAAGGTAGTCACTCCACAGAAATTCAAGAACCACTGGTTTATTCTAATTGTGAGAAGGTAAAAAAATGACAGCATTTTTTTCCTTACTTTGTGATCCTTAATGCTTTTTTTTTTTCCATTAAACTGTTCCGTCATTACAATTTATGATCCATAGCTATCATTTCACTTTCATGTCTCTGAATTTCTGTTAAATTTTCTTTAAGCGATTAATAAACTTACAGGAAAAGATGCCTTTTATTTGCACCTACAAAAAAAGGGTATTTTCACATATTTCCCCAAAAATATTTAGACTCTTAGGGAAAAAAATGAAAGTCAAACTAATTCCAGTCTGATTCAGAATTGCGTGGGTTTTATTTGGTTTTGGTTTGGGGTTGTTTTCTTTTTCTTTCAGCAATTAAAAAACAGGGTTTCTGCATATTACAAGATATTTGCTTATGTGGTTGTTTCGAAACTGCTTCCATCTAATGGTACAGTTTGGGCCTATTGCATTGAAAAAAAGGATGTATATTTGGGATGGTGTTTGACAGGGGGAATGAACACAGACACCAGAACAATTATATTACAACCCCATTGGGAATGCCAGCACCAAATTTAGCCAGACTGATGGGGCACTGTCTAGACGGTCCCTTTTGTGTATCAGCTGTTTTTTCCCTGCTTTATTGTCCAGCTTATATATATGGCTGGAACCTGCATATGGAGCCCAAACATAACGATTCCTGCAGCCATACTTCGCTGTAAAAAACAAACAAAACCCTCTCAAGTCGAATGCACCATGCAAACACGTCCCTTTCAGAATAGTTATAAAAGAGAGAAGCGAATGATTTAAAGAACGAAGTCAGAATTTCTTAGTGACCAAGTATCCTTTATTGGCAGCGCTGGATGCACAGGGGATCCTTCCACCAAACGTGCATGTTTAAGGTTGCTAATAATTCCATATTTATACAGTGAAATAATGATTATTCAACTAATATCTATACATATTCATTATCTAATCCCGCCTACTCTCGCTTCGTATGTTAATTAGCTTATCCGTCCTTCGCGCTTGCGCAAATGCTTCCAAGAATTGTGGGCAGGGGTCTCTGAGACGTGGGCAGTGGTCTCTAGGAGGAAGGCCGTAGGTCTTCCTCATGGTGTACTTTTCACCTCTTGCTCATTATGTGATGGTCTTACACATTTGCAGTGTTCTTATCAGTCTGAGGTAATTTATGCCCTTGCTGGCCATCTGCTTTTTTGCTTAATTGTTTCTTTTACCCTTATCTGTCCTCCTCTGTGGGAGCGTTCTGCTAAAGTTTTAGCATAGAAGGTCAGCAGATAGGCGGATGTCCAACAAAGGATAACAGAACAGACGCCGAAGGTAGATGAGTAACGTATGGCGGCGATATCTACAATTGTTACAGTGGTTAACAAACATTATAATGGTTATTATTTAATTCTATTCTAAAGTTAGTTCACACTACATCACGAACAAACTCTGCTTTTGCACCAAATATGTAGCTGTGTGCCCGTATAGGCAGACATATGCTTGCAGATAACTATGCTGTAATTAAAAATGCAATTCAGTAGAATTATCACTTGAGATCACAGGTGGGTGCATAGGAGATCCTGGCCGGGGGTCTGCAGATTTCTGTGGGGAGGGAGCTGTGGGTGCTTTTGGAGGGAGCACTGTTTTACAGACGACATGTGGATGGGGGTAGAAAGGTTCTTCTCCTTTGATGTGCTCCACCCCCTTCCAAAAGGAGGTAGACAATAATTAAAACAAGCAGGTTTTTATAAAGAAGCAATTAGGGGCCACCATACCCGTAAATTACAGCCTTTCATTTTTGAAAAGGGCAAAGGATAAAAAGAAGGAATATTTATTAAATGTTTACACTGTAATTAGTAGTGCAGACTGCTCAGCTTTTCACTTACCGAAGGTGATACTGGAGCTGGAATCACGCCTGTGTTAAAGGCTTGTAGGACCATTTTAAGGTTTTGTTTTGTTTTGGGGTGGGGTGGGTTTTTTGTTTTTGTTTTTTGAATGAGGAAGCATCAGAAACCTAGGAGAGAGAAGAAGGTATCTTGTTGATTAATACACATCTTGCCACTGTGTCACAAAGGGATTTTTTGCCACAGATACCTAGAAGTCATTTCAGCCAGAAACAGCTACTGATTGCTAAAAAAAACAAAACAAAACAAAAAAAAAAAAACCCTCAAAACCTCTCAAGATACTACGCTGAAGAAGTCTGAGGAACTGCACCACACACAGTCTAGGAAAAATCTATAGACTTTCTATGTTTGCATCTTTATCATCTGAAAACGGCAGTCCATGGGTAGGTACTCCCCGAGATGATTTTGTTTGGCCTTGGTAATGAGGCTGAGCCACAACGGCTCCTTTTTCACTCACCTGCCTGTGCCCATTATTTTTTTGTTGTTGTTTATTTCCCCCCTTTCCGTTTTAAATTGGAAACTCAGTGGGGAAATGTTTGGGTTATTTTTAATATTTTTTTAAAATTCTAATCTGGGTTAGACTGAGGCATTGATAATGATGGACTTCTTGATAACATGCTTAATTGCAAACTTCTCTCTCTTCCCGCCAAGGGTGGCTTTGCCATAGTCCTCCTGCACTGGTTCAGACCACCTGCTTTTGGAGCCCACCCACCCTTGCAGATGTGCCACAAGGAAACACTCTGTACTTAAACTGATAGTGCGACTCCTAAAGCATCCCTGGAAGTGAGATGTGATGGTTTTACGACCAGGGATTGCATGCTCTTCTGCTCTGCAGTGTGGAAAGCCTGGTAACCAGTACTGCGTGCAGGGGGGTCACGGTGTGGAATCGCCCCGTCCCTTCTCGGCCTGGCACGAGGAGAAGGAAAGGGACAGAAATCTTCACGACAGCATCGACCGTCCCTGGAGAGAAGGTCATTTGCTGCATAGCATTTCTCACTCCATGTGCCTGCAGATGTCTTTTCATATGGCGTTTTTGACAAGGGCCTTGCAGGGCTCAGGAGCTGCATCAGATGGCTTGGAAGCAGGCGTGTGGAAAGGGTGACCTCACCAAATGCATGTCAGTGGAGGGAAGTGGAGGGCTGGTAAGATCTTGTAGAAAAATAAAGCTGTGGGTTGACTTTTGCAAATGGAGCACCACCAGATTAAAATAATCATGTTAATTGAAATTAACCTATGAGACTTTGGTTAGAGCCTAACGACCACCAACCTTATACTACCTATATATATATATATATATATATATATATAATATATATATATATATATATTACCAGTATATAACAGCCAATAGGTGATCTCCTATTACCACCAATGCGGCTCTGAGAGCAGTTACCCTGTCCCTGTAAGGTGCTTATATATATACATGCTGTTCATATAAGGCATGCAAAACCATCTTTCTGCTTGCTTTCTCCTTTTCTCTCCTTCTCCTCTTTCCACTCCCCCTGCCTGACTGTCTCTGAAGTTGAAAGCAAAAGTACAAGAGAGCACCTACATCTTAACTGGGCACACTGTTCTTGGCCTGTGGATAGACAGCCACTTCTCTGGTTTTCCAAGCCGCGATGCCCCAGCTCTCCTCCTTCCCTCAGGGCCTATCCTAGTGTCTCCTCCTGGGGGAAAATTACGCTCTGATCTCAAAAGAAAAGAAGAAGAGATTTGTTTCCAGGTTTTGGTGAACCAAGATTGTACAAACCTGTGGAGTGATTTACTGCTTATTCTTGGCACCTCAGGCAAGTTAAATGGTCGTGGAATTCCGATTGCAGTTACAGGACTCTGTGGCTGGAAAAAAAACCCCAGTTCAGTGTCCCAGATGGCCATAACCAGGTGTGTCAGGCTGGGTACCGCCGTGCATGCTGCCAGGCTGTCCTGCTGAGGGCTTCACGAAGGAAAAGCCACTTTGGGGCAGAGTAAAGCAGCTGCCGGTGGTGGGGCGGGCATCAGGAGCCAGGGCGGTTGGCATGTGTAGTTAGTGGTCAGCTTTGCCTAGGTACAGGGTAATTTCAGCTGACTCCCAAGCAAAAAATACTTATGGCTTGATACCCCTGCCCTGTTCATGGCCTGAGATGTAGCTTAGCCACTGAGGGCTGTAACATGAGGAGAAGTGGGAAAACCCATGTGCGGTGCTGCCCAGTGAGTTGTACATCTTTTACATGCGAATGCCAACCGAGAGTGCCGCACACACACAATTCCTGTTAACTTCATTCACTGCATCGCACACTGTGTTACATTGAGAGGCACCTCTGGAGGCCACGTCGTCCAGCCGTGCTCTCAGAGCCGTCCAGGTGGGTCAGGCTGTGCGGGGCCACCTCTAGCTGGGTTCAGAACAGCTCCAGGGATGGAGAGGCTGCAGCCCACCTGGGCAGCCTGCTATCTCCGTGACAATAAATAAATAAACAAACAAACAAGATAAGGGCCCCTTGCCCAGCATGGTGGCGTGCTACCCCGCACATTCTAGCTCGTCTGCTACAAGCATCACAGCTGTTTGCCGGTAAGGGTTCCCATCACCGTACGACCAATTGTCCAATTGCGACAACCTGCACCAGCAACCATTGTTCTCATAAACAGCTCAGAAGCCTTCACGAGCCTTAACCTGACTTGAGGAATATGTGTATAACGTGCCCCTTTCCATATGGCGATCCTTTAATGTGACAAGGCTGAAACTAAGAAAGCAGGCACGATGCACAGCCATCTTGTCCACCTCCACTTCCCCGTCACCCAACAGCAGTTCTCTCTCCTTTCTGTCTCTCTTCCTTTCCTCTTTCTCATTCCTAAAATAATCCTTTCACATCAGCGCAGCTAATAGAGTTTTTATCAAGCTGGACCCCGAGTCTGTCATAATTCTCTTTTTCCAATCACCCTGTTTGTTCAGGTTAGAATAAAATTATTTAAATCAGTTTCTTGTAATCTTCAGTTATTTATAGATAAAATGATTTACATGTTTGTGAGCTATCTGTTGTGGGCACAGTATTACTGAAGGTTTTCTTTGGGATTACACCACCATTCGAGTTGATTTTCTTGTTTTCCACATCATGTTTTGATCTCCTAAAGGAAATAACTTATTCTCTCTATCTCTTTCCTTCTTCTTAAGATAAAATGCCCACTTTTGGCTACATTTATTTAAGAGAGTAATGCAGTTTATCAGTTTGCTTGTTTGGAACTAGAATTGAATTTGTAATTGGAGACCATATGGCAAAATGGTTCCGTTTTTCCCTCTCTGGTGAAGGAAATTCAGGAGATTTTTATCTCTAAACCCTACATCTAACAGTGATTATTTGGTCCAGAGTCTGATCCTCATCATGTTAACATAAGGTTGGCTTGTTTCAATTAAAACTGGTAGTTACCTAGTGGTGAAGATGGTGTAAGTTAGGATTAGCTGCGTGCATTTACAGTGGAGTGAAACGGGTGCAGTCCCAAATAACCGCACTTGGTAATTCAGACCTGAATTTGGCCCTTCATGTTTACTCCCTGTGCTGAGCTGAACGCAGTTGTTTCTTTTACATGAATGGTTAGCATATCTAATATAACAGAAGGCTATGAATAAATACTGTGTGATTTGACATGGGTTACGAATGAGTTGGCAGTCATTACCAACTATTACCAATCATTTTCCACAACATGGAAAGGAAATGCTTTTTTTGCTTGGTTGGTTTAGACTTTGGGGAATTTTTGGTGTATGTATGATGGGGATTTCTCCAGCCTAGGAACCAAGGACCATTCTGTTTTAGGAGTACATCAAAGTTTTCATTAAGCTTTTCTTGTTTAAAAAGCGTTGGCCACTGCACCAATCGTGGAGTGTGTTACCTGCTTGTAGACTTTCAGCTGTGCAAGGAGATATTTCCCCTTTGTACCTGTGATTGCGTTTAATTCTGGTTGATTTTGGATATAAAATTAATATATTAATATTAATTAATATTATGAATTAATATTTAAATATGCATACATCTAAAATAACAGAGAAAAGTAAATGACAATTAATTTCCCTCAGAAAATTTCGGTTTTTCAGTTTCCTAGTTATGATGAATGGAAATCATAGTAACATTCTGACTTTATAGGAACCAAAGACATAAATTTTATACCCAAAACATAAAAAAAATGTCATTTAGCTTTTTTTTTTTTTGTGTGTGTGTGAATGTTGCTTTGCAGTTATCTTGGAAACCGTTAAAAAAAGATATTTTCTCAGTTATGCATTCTGTGCTATTGAATTTAATCCACTTTCAAGAAGGGCTACAAAAGGCCACTTTCTTATACCCTTTTAAAAAGCAACAAACCAGAAGGAGAAAAAACAGACCGCCAGCCAGTAGACAATAACCCTGAATTAGTAGGGAGATGAACATGTTATTTCAGTCCTTCCTGCAGCCCATCGATTTTTCTGCATATGTCAGTGGCTGTGGGAGCCTGCGTAGGACTGCGAAGGAGGAACGCGCGTGGAAGGGAGCTGAGACTGACCGGGTTCTTGCACCTGCCTTGGTTGGTACCTTCAGGCAAAACATCTTCAACTCCTTATGAGAAGACGCTTTTACAATTTTTCTTTTTTTTTTTTTTTTTTGAGAAATCTTGCTTCCTTATATTATTTTGCCCACCTTGCAGTACAAGGAATGTGTAGATCCTCAGAACTGTTTTGGTTTGGTTTTTTCCCTTTATGTAAGAAATAATCAATATTCAAACAATTGAATTACTAGTCCATCAGGCTGCAGTCTGGTCTGCCTTCCTCAGATAATCTGAGAAAAGAAGGGACCCATGAATATGTTATGCCTGGGGAAGCAGAAAGTAATTTAAAATACATAACGCACATCATCCCATAAATTTATTTTTTTTTTTGCAATACTGTCAAGGTTTGCTTTCAATAGGTTAAGACTCCAACTCAGGAGAGCATCCCTGTTTTGGGAACGGTGTGTGAGGACTTGCTTAACCTTAAGGAAGTGCTCAAGCGTCTGCAGTCAGTGGGGCCAAGCAGGTGCCTCAGGTAAAGCCCATGGGTAGGACGTTTGTGTCCTGGCTCTGCGCTGCCTGGCCATCGCCGTGGTAAGATTTGTCATTCCTGACCCCAAAATCATTAGCCACACTGCCCTGATGTATGTTTGTGGACAGTGTGGGAGGTTTCAGATCTGGGTTCACAGCAGCCAGCACGTGTGTGGGGTGTGTGTTTAACTTACCAACTGAAAACAGTCCTCATTGAAGGGGGGGTCCCTTTCTTGCAACCTTCACAGTTTAATATGAGATACAGGAGTTAGCAGATAAACAGGTGAAACACATGTAAAAAACCCCAACCTTAAACAATAATTTAATGTGTCCCTTTGATCACCTAATCTTCCTGCTAACTTAGATCCATCTCCTCCAGGGCCTGTTAAAAAAAAATAATAAAAATTTAAAAACTCCACCACTTTAAAATGAGAAAATTCCCTCTTCCCCACAGGTGTGAGTGATGCCCCAAAAACAGAGAATGAATTTCTTCTGTGGCTTGCAAATTTTCCACATATCCAAAGATATAAGGATTTTAGTATCTGTCACCTTAACGGGGGATGAAAGTAGTTTTAAGTCTATGCAAAAGGGATTTTCCTAAAGGGTTTCATCGTGTGCTTCAAGCTTCTAAAAAGCTCACGGTAAGACTCTCCAGGCAGCATATATTTGTATCCAGAAAAGTTAAGTTTGGTACTTTTTGAGGGTTTCATCGCTTTTTCCAAGCCTGCTGTATTTTGACTGATAGTTATTTAGGGAACTTGGCATTACAGGCAGAGGCAGACAAAAAATAGTCTCTATGAAGTATTTCGCCACTGTCTTAAACACTGCTAAAACTGTTTTTTTGTAAGAGCATATTGCTTATCCGGAATGCAGGATGCGAAGGTACAGTGTAAACATTTTACCCGTGCTCATCTGCAGGGAACTGCCTCATCACAGCAGTCAGTCAGGTGTAACGTGACCAGCCACTTTTACACAGATAAAATCTATATTTGAGGCTGCATCGTATAGCCCGTGTATTTCAGAAAATATCTAGGGTCCTTCTGTCACTTATTTTATCCAACATTTTCTGCTAGTAAATATTAAAGAGGAGACAACGCTTTCCCGTCCCCTGGCTTTCTTCAGCCACTTTTCACTCTGCCTCTTGCGAGAACCTCTCAGTTTCTCCCTTCAAATCTGTTTGCCTTTTTGCACCAACAATCTTTTATTTCTTTTTCCTTCCCCTTCAGAACAGAGGTGGTTAGAAGCTGAGATCACAGCCCTCAGCCTGTGACCACCAGGTCCAGCCTGAAAGGCAACAGGGCTTTGGCAACTTGCGGCTCCGTACGGCTTTCCAAAGCCGCCAGGTCGCATCTTAAAGGAAATTTCACTTCAGAGGCTATGATAAAGCATAAATTAAAAATTCAGTTCTTTGCAAGAATGATGAAATTATGTGAGAGCAAATAATTGTAAAAAAGACCGCATATATATCTATATTGGGATTGACTGCAAAAAAACCCAAACCCATACATGAAGTTTTGTGAAAAATCAGAGTTGACTGAGGCGATAGCTGAATCCATCTCCTTTTCTCCGTTGAAGAAGTGTTTGTCTTTTGCGAGGAAATACAGTTCTCTGTCTTTTCTTACATGTCCCTCAACATTTAGGTGTTCATATATACACTGGAATATTTAGTTTAGGAAATTACTGTTTGAGCTCAACAGCCGTTGAGGCCCCAAGAAACCACTGTGATTTCCCAGCCTTGCTGGGTTATATTGTATACCTTAAGCCGGAGAGGTTTTTACCCCTATTAGAGAAGTGGAAGGCATCCTTCCATTCAGAGAATGACCGCTTTGAAGTTCAGTAATTTGTGCCCAACAGATGCGTCTTCCCAGGGAGCTGTATCACAGCCAAAACTCTTTCAGGATTTTTATTTTTAGGTTTACCTGCGTACTTAGACACGCTGTAATTTCAAGTACATGATTATATGGATCCTGCACATTGTAATCCACCCTTTTCTAAAAACATGTGATTTGCTTACCGACAAATAGTCCATTCTACCAGGGTCATAATTCAGCAAATATTCAAGCAGTACTTGACTGTAACAGAACACAAATATGCTGAAAAAATACACATAATGTCTGGCACTGCCAGCTACTGTTCTTCCTCTCTTTTTGCAAGCGATGTGATGGTTCAGCAGAAAAGTCAGTGTACAGTGTCCTCCTCCAGCATCCTCATCCCTCCACTTGCTGTTTCACAGTCCTGGGCAACAGTTTAGCCCTGGCTCCTGCTCCATCACCTCCTTTCTGACAGCCAAGCCAGTCAATCAACTTTCACCTTGCAGCTCGCCATTCTCATCATTGCCCTGACACAGCTGTTCGTAGGGTTGCATGGGGCACCAGGTCAGTGAAATTACCCACATAAACAGGTAAATAAACAAACCCTTCATTTTCTAAAGTTATTTTAAAGTGGATGGTTTGAGTCAACAGCTGCTAAAATACAAAGCAAATCCCCCAAGTGACACTTCTTAACCCCAAGCTATTCCTCCTTGCTCAGTGCCTCCCCTCCCAGCTCCAGTGGGACCAGAAGGGGAAGGGGGGATTTACAGCTGAAAACAGCTTCATTTACTTACCCATCCCAAATTTCCTTGCTGCTTTTCTTCACTACATTAATGAACGGAACAATTTAAAAAAAAAAAAACCAAACATAAAAGTTTGTGGGTGAGGTACAAAACACCAGTCATGTTGGTTCTGGTTGGCTGGTTCCTGCTGGGAGGGCAGTTACCAAAGATGTTTTCCCTAAGGAACAGCACGGTGGTACAGCATGCTGGACATCATGCCACACGTTGACCCAACCCCTGGGGCCAGGACACCCCCACAGCAGCCCCCCACAGCTTCAACAAGCCATACCTGTGGGCTGCTGTCCCTGGTGGCCCAGAGATGCGCTCTTCTGTCCAGGGGGCATTTGGATTGGATGGAAAAGTGAGGGTGATGGTCCCTAATGGTGCTGTGGTTCCTATAAATGAAAATTAGCCTAATAAGCTTTGTGTGGGTAGGTGTGTGTCCATCCTTCGTGTGCTTCAGTACAGGTGGGAAATGGGTATCTAGCTCTCTGTAACTCTGTCTCTCAACTTCTCTCTTCCTCTGCTGGAGTGTAATTTCACTTCTCTATTTATACTATTACAGTCACAATTTTACGTCTGTCTTCTAAAAGCGCTTGAATTAGGCTATTTGACATTTCCTTGCACTAACATGCTCTCATCCAGAGACAATCCTGTTTTGGAAGGAGTATTAATATTTCTGTGAAGTAGGAGGACAGAACGGGGGTGACAGGCAAATACAGTAAATAGCAAGCAGCTTTCTGCTGTTTTAATCTGGCGGTGATGCCAGTCATCCACAATGTCTGAATAAACAAGGCTGTCATGATTAATGGTAATTAATTGTAGCGTTGTTATTGCTTATATCTTACGTTGCTGTAGGGTCCGTGGAGATGCCACATGAAGGTGTTGCACCCATCCAAGGCACCTGCAGGCTACAGCCAGCTTGCTTGGGATTTACAGTGTTGAACCTCATGCAGATACATGCAGGAAGCCCAATTTCAGCCGTCTCTCCTTAGGAATAAGATAAGAGCTCTGAGGTAACTCCAGAGTTGTCCTGAAGGGAGATGCTCTGTGACAGCACCATATGCATGGCAGGAAAAAAAAGGGATGGTGTGTAACTGGCAAAGGATGCTGCGGGTTTTTGTGAGTGTTACCTGTGCTTCTTCCTCCTCCCTTTTCTGGATAGCACTGTGTCCTGTGGCATATCCTGCTTTAAATTAGCCTGTGAAGCCTGCAGAGGCAGGGAAGCCCCCCACTTTGTGCATGTGCCACAGGTGCCGCCAGGGACTTCCCCTCCTTCCGACACCTTCCAAGCATGAAGCCTGATACATGGAGACCTTCCTACGAGCAGGATTGTGCCCAGTTCTGCAGGGTTTTTTTATGCAGAATTTTAGAATTCTCTGACAGGGGATTCTACTGACTTTAAAATTTTAATTGTGAGGACGGGTTACAACTAGGGGACATGCAATACAGGCAGAAGTCAGAGCTGCTGTCATGTATGAAACAGGGATGGTATGTTCTCATACGATTTTAATAGGTGACAGAATTATTTTGGAAATGTTTACGGCTGGGCTAATTTCTTCTGAGTGCTTTCTCATGCTCCTGGAGCACAATAGAAAGCTGGCTAGATGAAACCTTTGTTTTACCATGTGAGATCTAGGTTAACTTAACAAAAAAAAGAAAGAAAAAGGAAACGAGTTGACTTCTAGTAGTTTTAATTTATTTTATAGCAGGTCTAGAATTAGTTTGAACTTGTCATTGGTTTGGCAGGGAAAATAAACATTAAATAGAAGCAAAGTCAATCACTTTTCAACATTTGCATTTTTACAATTGAATGTGTTTACCTGAATTATCACCTTGTAACAGATGTCTCTGCTTTGCTTTGATCTGGCACTACCAAAGGTATTTTACAAGAAGGAGTCATTAAAAACCCCACACACAATTATGACAATTTCTGTAAAGCTCATCAAGTAATATAAGGTACAGGACTTTTCATTTTAATTTTAATGTGCTGCAGTGTAGAATTAAAAAATAATGAAGTGTTTTAAAGAATCCTTAGATTTAACTTCCCCCCCACCCCCCCAGTACAGCAGTAGCAGATGCATGCTTGATGTGAAGGATGATGGCAAAATGGTCTAGATTTATCTAGCAGGAAGATTTATAGGTTGGGTGAGATACCGAGTGACAAACCAATTGTGCAATTGAGCTAATAGGAATAAAACATTCTGTGAAGCCTGTGAGCCTTTATTACAAATGCTTGTGTAAATATGGTTTGGTTCATTGTTAACTCCTCAAATTATGTTTATGTACAGCTCCAAAGGACAGCCTCTGCTTGCTTGTTTGATATGTCATTGACTGAACCAACTTCTCTCATTTATATCATTCCTGTGTTGTCAAAGAAGAGAGGAAAATGAGGCCCTCTCGTGAAACACAGATGGGCCAGAGAAAGGAGACCCACCAGCAAAACAGAAGTCTGCATCCAGCAACAAAACAGAGTTTGCAGTTAATTTATTAACTAGTTGCCCAGTTTTGGTTACTTAGCTGTTTTTAAGGGTTGTTGTAACACTGATGGGCAGTGTATGAGTACTTGAGAATTAACAGGTAATCCCCACACTTTTTCCTCTCCTGTTAGGAAACATTACAGTTTAGCATAAAAGCAAAACAGATACATGAAACTATCTATCATGTACTCATAGTAACAAGTATATATGTAATTTTTAATGTACATTAGTAACAAAGATAGCCCCATTCTCCACCATAAACGCCACAAGAGCATTTGACTGACGTTGTTGTGGACGTTGCTATCTCTAGCCTGTTTAAAGGTGTTAAAGCACTGAATTACTCTAGTGGAGGAGAAATGGGGTTTTGAAGCAATAGCTCCACTGGAATCTGCAGCTAAATGACCAAGATCAGAGCCTGAATGGCAACTGGTGTGCAACTCGCAATCCTTAAAGTATAAAACATTTACTTCTGTTGGAAAATTCAGGACTTTATAAATGGCTTTGAAATTTGCGACCCATAACACGTCACCTTGGCCAAAGAGACACCGGGGCCTGGGGATCATTTGGCCAAGCATAGACATAATTCCCAGTGATAATTCTTCTTGTGCAAAGGTAGGCATCTAAAATAGACTGTATGAGTCACACTCCCAAAATGCCTGTTGATGACGAGAGCAGCCTGGGGTGACCAGCTTCCCCTCACCGTGGTGTCTGGCACTGCAAGGAGCCTGTCTTGGGCCACTGACTGTACCTCACTCTCTAGCATGGCTGCAGACAGGTCCAAAGTGAGATCCATCTCCCTGAGCTCCAGCTTAAATCCAGAAGGGAGACCATCACAGTCAGCAGGAGAAAACAAGGATCTCCAGACTGTAATCTGCCATCTCCAAAATTAAGTGACTCTCCTGCCACTGTGCCTGGGCAAGTCACCCTGGAAAAGACATCTCTCCTCAAACGCTTCCTTAGGTCCACATAAAAACATTTTCACTATGTTATGGAAGTGGATTTTGCTCATCCACTCCAACTAAAAGGTGATATTTCTGTTTTGGTTTTGTTTTGATTTTTTTTGTTGTTGTTCTTGAATGGCATTGTGTGTGATTACAATAACACATATGCTCATCAAATGGGAATGCAAGACTCTGCTGTGAAGATTTGAGGGTGTGGGCATTTGTTCAACGCCACTGGTAATATATTGCTTGGAACCCTCTGACAGATTGCTAATAGGGCACAGCTGTTTTACGTGTTTGTGATTCCTTTGGCCACTCTCCACAATGGAGTGGGAGATAGAGCATGTACAGCTAAAATATTTCCCATTTCTTTGTTTCCAGCAGGGAAAAGAATCCAACCCAACCTTCAAATTATGCTTTTCAAGATAAACCCTACAAATAACAATGAATATTCTCATAAAGATTGAAGACAGTTATATACACAACTCCACGTGAAATGAGCATTTTTATTTCCTACTGTCTTTTATATCATATTTTTGCAAAGGCCATGGAACATGTCTTCAGTTATATGGACATGTGCAGCATCATTCAGGCCATAATTTCCAAAGATGAATAAAGCTGCAATTCTGCTGTTTTTCCCAAATCAGATTTGCATATTGTTTAGCTCCTTAACTTTCAGAAACAACTGTGAACAAGCCAGGCAAAATCCCATTCTTCACTAAAGAAGGGGAGACATTAATGGTAACCCCATGCTGATGAGCACAGATTAAATACCTAGATAAAGAAGAAATCTTCTGTTAATTTCTATGTAGCAATAAACGATTGTAATTACAGAATTCTCTTCCATGGGTGAGATACTTTAAATAATCTGTCTCTTAAAAGATCATTGATGATTGAGGTAATGGCCTAGCTATTACTGTTTTGTGTTGTGTATGTGGTTGTGTATGGAGTGTTTATCAAAAGAGCTGGATCAACAGCTTTGGAATTGGAGCTTTCTTGATTAATATAACAAAGGGTCATGTTGATGTGCAGGGCTAGTTTTTCTCACAGCAGGTTAACATTTGCTTTCCCACTGTTTGGAAAGGAAGGCTTGGAATATTCTCTTGATTCAATCATCTGAAAGGCTGTTGAAGCATTAGATAAAAGATTGTGTATTCCTGGACATCACTAAAATTGAATTAACAGAGTGTTAAGAGGGGTGTTTGTTGAGCTGCACATTTTAATTATTTCTCCGTCTAATGTATGTTTTTCATATATGGAGGAGTATTAGCAATACTGTTATTTAAAAGAAGAATATTCAAATACTTTCTTAATAAAGTAGTTCTTGGTGGAGAAAAATAATCTACAAGATTTTAACAGCTCCATGCTTTTCCTAGTTCTTCCACGAACACTGGCAGCCTGAAGATGCCAAATAAGCAACAGCTACATTTTAACAATTCCAGTCATTTGTGGGGGTCAGCGTTTTGGTGTTTGTGCCCATTGAAACCAACAGTGGCATTTTTACCTGCAAACCCCTTTGCTCTTGCCTTGAATGCAGGTGTGGGAACAGATGCACTTAAAGGAAGGCTGATGATACATGCAGATTTTGAAAACTGGTATTGTGTGCAACTTTGCAACACATACCTGCTACATGAAGCTGGAAATCCAGCTCTGCCTGGATTCTTCAGTTCTCTGGTTTTGCCAGAGCACAAGTTTTTGCATTTTTTTCCCATCCAGTTATTTGCATACTCAGATGACCTTGCTGAGCTGCCTAGCAGCACTCAAGCAGCAGGCAAAAAGATTTGTTTCCTCTAACTTTAACTGTATTGAAGTGAGGCATCAGATTTAAGCAAGCTGTTAAGGTGCTTGTGTAACGTTTGGTCGATAAGTGATCCCACCTCTTTGACCTCTGATTTCTGGAGGCGCCTCTACTCTAACTGATAGTGCCTAACTGTTAGGCAACACAATTAGCAGAGATTAATCCCAGGATAAAGGTCTAAACTTTGTCAGCTATGTCTGCAAAACTGCATGCGCAATCGAGGGGATATTGCACTGACTGTGCAACTAAAAAAAAGGTACATAGCTTCTTTACTTCCAGTTCTGAAAAATTTTGTATCACATCAGCATATATGTAAATATACACACATGGTTTTGCCGGCATGCATGCACTTGCACATAAACATCATTTGTTAGTACCTACACGTGCACAAGAGAGATGCCTGGCAACATCATGCAAAACCAAGCAGATAACTATCTTCCTTCAAATGATAACCATAGGACCACAACTTCTGCCTGTGAACTATTCCTGGAATTTCCTTCATTTTCCCTTCCAAAGTATGTGATATGTAGCTCAGTAGCTTTTATCCACTTGAAGACATCTATGTGGCCACATAAGCAGTCCACTCAGCTGGAATGCATAATAAAAAGGAAAGTTATTTATGTGGAGAATATATTATTTGGATCAATGAGGAGAAGACATGTTGTTTTGGCATTTGCTTGCTTATTTCTGGTAAGCATGTAGAATCAGTTAAAGGATAATGCTGTTCCTTCGTGGGTTTTGGGTTTGTTTTGTTTCTTTTTTTCTTACTGGATGTTCAAGGAAATCCTGGGACTGAGAAACATCTGTGCCCATCTATGAACATCCCCTATAAAAGCCCTGTGCTTGGGCTGATGGCTACAGCTGGATCTGGTTCTTGTGGTATCGTGGGGCTAAATATGGAGTAATTCTTTTCTTCATTGGGTAAATTAGTCTGTGTTGAGCTCATTGGTGTCAGACCTGAGCTGGCATCCTTTAGTTTATTCAAGGTATCTCTGTTCTGAACCCACTGCCCTCACTTGCACGAGGTATTGCTCTCTTCAGAGCTTCAGCAATGATTTCCAAATGCAACGTGACTGCAGAAATTTCTCATTCTAATTGCAAAATGGGTGACATCTTCTCTACATGGAGGTACTTGTCAAAGGGAAATTAAGGTTATTGTTTCAGTTCTGAATTACAGTTATAAATGTTATTAATTTTCCCAACTTTGCTTTTTCACTCAGGGTCTTGGAATAAGAGGCAGGAGACTGGGAAGATGCTGCCTCGTCAAACTCAAACCTTTTCACAAGAGAGCACATGAAGTCTCACAGTGTCAACATCCCAAAAGAAGCCTCAGTTGGGTTAACTTTGCTACACGGAAGGACAAAGAAGGCACAAGAGTCTTCACATTCTGGAGAAGTACAGAACAAAACACAGGAGAACCAAAGACCAGAAAGAGAAACCCAATAAATTAGTAAGAATACACTGTATATTTTCATGGGTGGTATGCTCAGTGTAGAACTGATGGAGGTTATTTTGACAGTGTGTGGTTTTGCTATGGAACTTCATACTGAGGACTGTAGTGGTGAGAAAAGAAAAAAAACCAAACCACCCAGGGCTATTGTGCCAAAGGATGCAACCTCTTGATCAGGATGCTCCTCATCCACAAGACGCTGATAAAAAATTAATACACACTTGTCCAGTTTTTATACTATTTCCTAAATACCGGCTGTTGACTTCAGTTCGGGTCAGGATGAAAGGCTGGATGGACCTTGAATGTGACTCAGAAGAAGCTGTTGTCATGTCCTTAAGGCACAAAGCAAGTTCTGGTGTCACCAGGGACATAAAAGGTAGCTGGAAAGTGTCCTCTAAGTACAATGGTAGCGAGGCAGGAAACAAAGTGAAGGGCTGATGCACTGCTCAAGGGGAAGAAATATATACTAAGGACGCTCTAGCAAAAGAGTTTAATTTGTTTTTGTTTTTCAGTCGTTTCTTGGTTGAAATCGCTTGTCATGGCCAGCAGTCATGTTTAAAAGGCAAAATTCCACTGCTGCAGGGAAAGAGCGGGTTAGGGAGGGTTTAGGTTAGGTTACTTCTTTTCAAGTTACCACGGTTGACGAAATTCACCTTGAGGTACTAACAGCTGGCTGAAACAATTTATTTGTGATCTTGGAGGAGTCAAGGAGGACAGGGGCTGGTGAGTCCTACCCAGTTCAAATACAAATATTTGCCATTTCTCTAGCAAAACCTTCACAGTACCACAGTGTGGTCTCGCTGCAGGACCAAGGAAGAGACAAAACTGAGTTGCACTGAGACCTCTTAAGCTTTTAAAACAAAACCCAAAGCAAGAGAAATGCAGGGCAGGGCAGAAAATCAGGTAAGCTACTTTTCTAATGGTCCTTTTTAAAGTGTGTACATTTTTCTGCTTTCCCTCCATTACTCATCCCAGAGACTTTCATGTTGAGTTCCAGATACAGCATCCATGCAGCACCATGAGGGGTGTAGGAAACAGAGCTTATAATATTTTCTTTAATTAGTGTGGAGGGAAATGAAGAAGAATGCCGAGAAACAATTAAAGAATAGTATTAATTGGAGATATTAAATGAAAAATAAAAAAACTAGCATTTACTTTTTTTTCCTGCTGCTATTTAGGATTTCTGATCTGATTGGCACCCACTGATGGCAACAAGACTGACACAAAAACACACTCCTTCCAGCAGCACAGTCAGTTCCAATGCAGTTAGATATCTATGATTTCTGGATTTTCCAAGAATAATTGGGCCAAAGATTGAATTCCATACATTGCATGCAGAGATTTAGAGGCCAAGGTGAATGTTGTCCTTGCGTGGTAGGCACTGGAGTCCACACATTGATATGCAAAGCCAGTTACACCAGCCTGCTTCTTTTAAATAAAATCAATACCTGTAATATTGACAGTTTCTAAGTATACTCTTGTAGAGTTGCTGTCAGAAGACAAAAAATGTAAAGATCTAAATGGTGTGAGATGCGGTTAGATTGCAGTTCTGTACTGTTTAAACACAACCTGTTCACCAGTCTTAAGACTGGTGAAGGCTGCAATTGTTTTAATATGAACAAGCAGATTCAAGTCTTACCTTCTTAATGTTTAGGCTGAAGGAAGCACAGGTTTTTTTGAGCATTTTGCTATGGAAAATACACAGAAACATTTCCACGATATTAGGTAATTCAGTATCAGATGTATTTGTAATTCCAAGCGGAATGGCAATGTTCAAACTGACTGGAAGTGTGACAGTCAGTGCTGGTGCTGTGTTGGATTTATTGTTTCCTGCAGGCTCTAAAGCAAACAGACAATTCTGCAAATGTTCTTCAAAGAGTATATCCAGAACGCCACCTCATTAAACATCCCCTTGCTGTTTGTTGCATCTCGAATTGTTGTGTTTAGTTGCAAAATGACCTCTTGTAGCTGTGAAATGTTATTAACTCTTCAATCCACTGGCACAGAGATGAAAATAACAATGAAAAGAGAAATATAAAAATGAGTGGGTTTGGACTGGCTTTTATGGTGGACTGGCACGAGATGGAAGTAAGTTCCACAGCTAAACGATCGCACGTTGCTTGATATTGGTGGTGGTGTTTTCATCCTCCTAACAGGCTGATAATTGGTGTTGTAGATCCATATACACATTTGTCTTCTGGCTTTCTGTTAAGTAAAGTGGGACTGATTTTGCCCTCAAATACTCTTGCTTTATGCATACATTTAAGGTCCAAATTTTGTGCTCTTCACCTTCTTGCTTTCTGTTGTGCAGTATCCGTTGCAATTCTGGAGCCAGATTCACTTCTCCCATGAATTATTCCTAAGCAGTGTTAAATGTGCTCCCATGAAGTATGCTCTGAAGAGGCAGTATAAATTGGAGTCACAGTTCAGCCCTTGCTTTCCTCTTTTCTCAAGTGGAAGCAAGACTCAGCAGCCCTTTAGACAGCACGGTTTATTCCTTGCTCAGCACTGTGTTGGCATTAGCTTGAGCATTTAGAGGTCAGGGAAAAGGCTTGGATTTAATGGGGAGCAGGGTGGTTGTCCACGGGCAGATTTTCCTCTTTTCCTGACTGTGATCTGCATTTTGTCTCATAACCTCAACAGCCACTTGCATCGACGTGTAGCTGGACCTGCAGCTAAATGCACCTTGCTCAGTGCACCAGCTGTTAACTCCACTCATTAATTTCAGGGTAAGAAAGCAAGGCTGTCAGGGCTGATACCCACCGAGAGTCTCCGTGGCACCACTGCTCTCCGAAACGAGCGCTGAGCAGAGCTTAGCTCTGCCCTGGCTGTGCAGGAGCGATGTCAAAGGCACCTCGTATTCCACCATTGCCAACACTCTTTCCAAAACATTTGTGGTACACAGAAATAAACTCACACTCTCAAAGCCATTTATACTGTATAAAAGCCATGTATACTGTACTTCACAACAGCGATGAACATGTTGTGGTCTCATATATTTGGTCCCAAATGTTTCAAAAAACCTTTGTTTAAAATTAAGTAGTGCTGTGCTATTTTTAATTCTTCCATTGCTACAGGATGGTGCTGCACAGAGCTTTAGATTTTACCCATCACCATAATACCCAGATTAAAATAGATCAAGATCAAAAAGAGAAGCCTTTTCATCAGCTCAACTTTCTGAAAGGCTTAGAAATGGAAATTTAAAAGAATGTAAAGACTTTAATTAGGAGTCCAACCAAAGAGATGTGTTTAAGCAATATGAGCTGTTTATTTTATTAGAAAATTGGGAAAGATATATATGTTAATTACATCAAAAGTTAAGTTGTATTGGTGGAAAAAGGGTTCTGAATTGCCAGCAGGACATGGCATGAAAAACAACTGGGGGCTGTTACACACACAGACAAGGCTAATCTCACAACTCAGTTTTATAATTTTTATTTCTTGCAACTTCAGCAAAGATTTTTGTCTGCAAAGGATCTACAGGATTTCTATAAAGCTAAATTCCATACTTAAAAAAATAATGTAAAATAGCAATAAAAATACAAGTGAGCTGGAACTGTTTTAAGAGTTTTTTCATTGAATTTTACCTTTTGTTCAATATAAAGCTATAATGTTATTGCTGAGCATAAGAAACACATGGACAAAGCAAGACATTTTGAAAAACAGTAACCTCGGAGATGATAGTTCTCTAAGAAACCTTTAAAGAATGAAATACACATAGCCACATTTTATAGGAGCAAACTGGTTTTTAAATTTAAGATCTAATCTATAAATATTATAAAATAGAAAAATCATGGGTTAGGCACTGATCATAGCTTCTCTCTGTTGATTTCCATTTCAAAATTATGACTGGCTGTAAATCAGCCTGTTTATGGAGCTTGTGTATTTTTAGAATGAAATAATCTCATTAACTTATTTGTCCATTAGGGCCCCTGGTGCTGAAAGCAAAGAAAGTAGGTGAACAAGAATTTATTAAAGAGCTGCATTTCCAGTACACAGTGCAACGGTAATGAAAGGACCCAAGTAAATGTTACTGTTGAATCCCATCCAATAAATAAATAAATAGATAAGTCATTTAGCAAGCTAATAAATAAATATTTCAGTGCATCTTGAGGGTATTTTGAACTTTTTTCATCTTCCATTTAGTTTAACTCTATCAACTCAGTAGACTTGCCTCTACTGGAAGAACTGTCAGGTATTCAAACCTGCATGGGTTAATGTGCAGGTTAATGGATATCCCTGAAGATGCCCTTAAATTAGCACTCTCCAGTTTCTCCTTGCACAGCTCTGACTTCAGGACTCAAGAAGGCTACTCCAGCATGGAGAAACACACACTTTGCCATTTTGCCTGCACTAGAAACAATGCCTGTGCTAAACGTGCCTTACTGGATTTGCTCAAAAGCTGGGGATGAATGATGAATCCTTGAAGAAATATTAGAAATAAAAGTCAGATTTTTACTCATTTTACATTCTGGTGATGCCTCATCTCAAGGATTTTTTTCTTATGCCATGTGCTGTCCAAAAGCAGAAAATCCCTGCCCCCAAAGCAGTGCAAACTGCACATCTCACTATATAGTTTATCAGTAATTACTGCCTTCAGAATATTCTGTGATGCAGATAAAGACCAAGTTTTCATTTTGTCGCTAACATATTTTGTTTCCAAAACTTTCAGAACTGCAGATGTATTTCCCAGGATTCAGTAATCCATCTCAAGTGCTTTTATGGAATGCAGCTGAGATACCTTCTCTGCAAAACAGAACAAAATAAAATAAACAAACAAAAAAACCCACCCACAAAACACAACAAAACAAAGTTAATATTAACTCTTTGTGCAAGGTAAATACCATAAAGTAATCTGCTTCTCTCCACAGAAGTCAAACAAAATGATCCACAACTAAGGTGTTATCTTTCTGTACTCACTTTCCACTTCAGGTATGAAGCAAAGAAAAAATAATTGCTTTTAAGACGTGGAAAACACTTTCTAATGGTGGCAATAATGACATCAACATTTACATGGGTAGTCATTTATATGGATACTTAACGAGAAGATACACAAAACAGGGTGGAAGTGAACTACCTTTTCATTCATGTTTTTTTAAAAAGCAAAAAGAAGATAATTCAGAATGCCAAACTTTGGCCCTGGTGCCATCCATTAAATTATCCAGTTAATTTTTTATTCAGAAGTTAATTTCATTCAAATATATTTCAGCAATGGGAAATGTCTCCATGAAGTGATATAGTAGCTCTTTCAGAACTAATAGTCTCTCTCACAGTGATGGTGGAACATCATGCAATTTTCAGCACAGATCAAGTACATCGATTTGAGTTTTCTTAGCCCTCTTGAGCAGGAGGTAGCCAGCGGCCAGGGGTGCAGGCAGCACACCTCACAGCCTTAAGGGGATGTTATTCTCTGGAGGCTGCTCCATGGAGCAGGGATACCTCAGTATTAGGGGAACCTTCTTAATGACATATCTGGTGCTACCCAGTGAAGATTCAAGGGGATCATTGCAGTTCCCTTCAAATCCAGTTAGAATGGAATTCTTCTGGGAGCTGCACCGAGACTGTTCTGGCTTCCTAATACAGGTCTGGTCTTTCCTGGCTGCCCAGCATTGCACATCACACGCATCAATCCCACAGGAACAGGAGGCAAGAGGAACATTCCTCTAATCCAGATGATGAAGGTGAAGTCAGGAGCCGTTCTCTCTTGATCTTCCATCACTCCACACCATGTCGATAATCCCATGATTTACTTTCTTTTAACCTCCCATCAGGATCTGGAAAGCAAATAGCTCCACTTCTCTACTAGCAGGATTTTAATGGAAAATGTTGTTCCTTCCCATCTTACACAGCTGTGATGCAGACTTATCCCATCCTAAGCATCCCATGTTACTTTGCTTTAGCAGGGAAAGAAAATCAAATGTGTGACTGCAAAACTGGGTGGCCTTTTCAGTGGCTTCACACCGATCCAGTGAAGAGCAGAAAACAGGTGGGTGTTGTGGGATTTTTCTTGGTATCAGCCAGTTGGCCTCAGTTAGAGAGCAGTATGTATTTCTTCTTCACAGATTGTCCCACTGCAAAATGTGTTGTCCTCTGTTCCCTGTGGCACAAGAGCGTGGAAAGACTGCCCTGCTGCAAGCGGTGCGAAGTGCCCGCAACCTACAGGTAACAGCACTGGCTTATACATTGCGGTGCTTTTTTAAAGATAAACCCTCCGAATGGTGGGAGGTCATAGTTAAACCTGTTACAGAGACCTGACTTTTACTTGTCACATTAAAACTGGTGGATGGTTTTATTAAAGTGTGATTGCAAACATCTGCCTGTGGAAACTCTACCTGAAATGCCTCTCTCGTTTCATACACTGCGTTGCTTCAGGTACTCATCAGCCCCATTTGCAGCAGACTTGATTTTTTTGGAAGTACTGGTCTGCATGACTGTTCTTGATTTATTCAGGTTTATGACCCACTGTTTATATTTTTTTTTAATTTTTAAGTTTTTAGTGAAAAAGCTTGAAAATAGCATTGAGCCAAAACTTTCAAGTTTATCTTCATGCCAGGAGTCATAAGCATTATATGATTCTCATCTGAAACAAGAAATCAATGAAGCTGGGTATCTGCAAATGTCAATGAGTCCAGCCTAACCTCCTTGCTCATTACAGAACATAAAACCAGCTAAGGCCTGATCAGGTTTGAGTTTAATTCTATGGCAAACTGATAACAATTTTCTTTGGTTTTTCACTTTCTAACAGCAGTCTGTTGTAAAATAACAGTTCCCCTCCTTACACAGTGTATACTTACTTGCTAACATCATTTAAACCAGACTATGGGAAGTAAGCGTTTACTTCCCAGCAGTTGTTAAAATGCCATTACAGATCGTATTTAAATTTATACATTGCATGAAGAGTAATTATGCTCATGTGAGACAATGGTGATGATGGTGATAAGATCAAGCAGCAGATGTGTGAACATAAATGCCTGCTGCCTTATTTTAAACATCAGATGAGCTAAATGGAAGCTTAAGTATCTTTTTGGGATCATTTTGTTAATTCAATATAAATAATTCTTTAGATTTTATTCTCCGTTTGAAGATATGGTAAATTACAGTTGAATGCTCTTCACAGTGCTGAGATTATAGCAGCACTGACGTCATTACCTCAGAGGCAGCTAATTGAGAAACATATTAGGTAAGATGTCTTTCAAAGTGCATAAGCAGGAGAACAGTTTAAAATTTGGTGCCTTCCTTCAAACCCTGTAGGTATTTACCATGCCTGTTCACCACAGAGCCTACTGCAGCACAGCCAAGAGCCACCTTCACATACTTAAAGGGGGCCTAGAAGAAAGGTGGGGACAGTTTTTTTAGTAGGGCCCATAGTGATAGGGCAAGGAGTAATGGCTTTAAACTGAAAGAGGGTAGGTTTGCGTCAAATGTTAGGAAGATTTTTTTTATGATGATGGTAGTGAAACACTGGAACAGGTTGTTCGGAGCGGTGGTAGATGCCTCATCCCTGGAGGCGTTCAAGGTAGTGTTGGATGGGGCTCTGAGCAACCTGCTCTGCTTGAAGAAGTCCCTGTTTATGGCAGAGGACTTGGACTAGATGGTCTCTTCCAAACCATTTTATGATTCTATGATCTGCCACCCCTTGGGCATTCTCACCTTTGTTCATCTCACAAGATCTTCAAGAAAACATCTGCTGGACTGGGTGTGACAGAAACCAGTGGCGGAGTCAGAGGTACTTCCCATCTGTTCTTTGCTCTCTTTTCTTTGGTACCTGCATTGGGTCTGGCTGAGCCCCACTGCAGCCCTCACAGCGCTGTGCTTTGTGTTGGTGGCTAGAAAGGTGGTGAGAACACACCAGCATTTTGGCCACCACTGAGAGCACCAGCACAGCACCCAAGCTGGCTCTCCATTTCCCCTCAGCAGTAGGCCAGGGGTGGGCAAGGTGGGAGGGGACACAGCCAGGAGAGCTGACCCAGACTGACCAAGGGGATAGTCCACACCACATGACGTCTCCTCAGATATAAGAGCTAAGAGAAAGGAGGAGGAATGGGGGCATTTGTTATTTACGACATTTGTCTTCTGGAGCAATCACTACATGTACTGAAGCCGTGCTTCCCAGGAAGTGGCAGAACATCGCTGGCTGATGGGAAGTAGAGAATAACATCTTTTCCTTTGTTTCTGCACATGCACCTTTTTCTATTGCTTTATCAAACTGCCTTTATCTTGACCCACAAGCAGGGTTTTTTCATCTTATTTTCTCCACGCCCTGTGCTGCTGAGCTGGGGAGTGATAAAGCAGCTTGGTGGGCACGTGGTGTCCAGCCAAGGTCAACCCACCAGAGTAACTCAACAGGAGTATGGGAAACACACGCTTATGTCACACCTTCACCTAACCGAGATTTATCCCTTCCTGCAGCCTCTCAGGACTTGGCTAACCACCCAGTGCCCCAGGGTGGGACACTACCTCAGTCCACAGAGTCTGAATTCTGCACAAAATAGCTCAGATGTGGTGGGCCAGGAAGGGGGCAGCTGTGGGTCAGGCAGCAGATGAGAAAGAGGGAAGGACTGGAGCAGTGACGTGTATGTCAGTAGTGAGGTCAAACCTCAACCCCGTGTATATATATATAAAGTGCCTATCACCATATTGATAAACATTCTTTGGAACTGCTCTTGACGGCAGTGGTAAGAACAGGAGTCAGACCGTTAGTACCTCAGCACTTCTGTTTCCAGCCAAGTAAAAAAAAAAAAAAAAAAAAAAAAGAAGCCACAAACCTCAGCTGCTGTGACTCCTCTAATAGGAAACACGCAAACGTGATGAGAGGGGAGGAGAGGAGAGGAGATGAGGGGCAGGGTACCACTGGGGTGTCTCCATACCCTGTGGTGTAGGAAGACAATTCACATTGCTCAGCACTGCCAGTTCTGCTAGGCAGGGTTGAAGGTCAAGCTCAGCATCCCAGGACCCAAAACCACTTTGGAGGTTTGGACTGATAGGATGGCTGCATGGCAGTGCATGTTACAGCAAGAGCTAGTACCTGTTGCTTCAGTGAAAGAACACAAAGGAAATTGTAGAAAATGGCAGGAACCGGCTCTTGAACAGAGGGTGTAATCATCATTACCCTCTGTCCTCTGCCACAAGCTTTCCTCCACAGTTTTGCTGCCACGGTATGGAGAAAAAGCAGTGCTTCCATCCAGGCTGTGATGGATAGCCTTGGGTGGAAGGAGCTGCACCGGTTATAATGTATCGTTTTTAATTTATTAGAAGATGAAAAGATCAAGCATCGTTTCCACTAACCTTAACCACTTTGTTGGTATAAATCATATTAACTTGCTGTTATTTTCTTGTATTTGGCATTTTCTTCTGGATGTTTTTTCCGATTCGCCTTGGCCTTCTGCCAGATGTGCACTGAGTGTCGAAAGCAAGTTCTAAACTCCATTTCCCCTGTAAAAAAAATGAAGAGACATAATTATATTTAAGAGTCCTGTATAGGGGGAAAAAAAGAGAAAAAAAAAGCTTGTAATTTACTTCTATGGGCAGGTATAGAACGAAACAATAGCCTTACATAGACTTACCATGTGAGCTGCTTGAATAGAACATGTATATGCACTGCTTTCATGCAGCTTGAAAAAACAGCCAGCGAGCGTGCAAACGGCTGAAGCACGCAGCGTCTTATGGTGAAGCACTTTGAATCTGATGCTGCAGAAGGCAGCACACCCAACATGGGATGTGAAGACAGCACAGGGAGCTCAGCCCTCTGCAAGCTGTGGAATCCGAGAGACAAATTTTTATACATTTGCTTAGCCTAATTCTACTATTTTATACCTATAGTTATAATCTAACTATTTTCAGACTAATGCGAGTAACATCTTCTTGTCACATAACTATAAAGTCTCATGTCAGAGGGAGGTAAATCAAGAAAAAATTCACTGAACTTAGATCAAGTCACTTCGGTAACAACAGGAATGTGTGTGCATGTTTATATATTCCAACAACATTACTTATTTCACTGAGCTTCTCCTAGGCCAGTGTTGGGTCTTGCAGTCCCCAGGTGATGTATTGGCTCTTTAGAAGATAATCAGTGAATTTAATATATTCTGAAAGCTTTATAATTCACTATATTTTAGACTTAAAATTGCAGAATACAATCAGAAAGCATGCAGATAAAGCAATTAACCACTTTAGAGCTGGCTTATGGGTGACAGTGTCCATACTAATTAAACTGATTAAGAACTCATGCAGTTTCATAAGAAGGCCAGGTCAGAACTAAATTTTTCTTATAAGGGTACAGTAACTAGGTCACTCAGTTAAACAACATTGATACTATTTGATTAATATGTTCTACAAATGCAATGGAAATGAAAGGAATTTGCTGATTTTAATTAGACTGGTTATAAATGATCTGAGGTGGTTTTAGCTGCCTAATTTTAGGCAACTAAATTAAAACACTTTCTCCTATTACTTTTAAGAAATACAATTGATATGTACAAATGAACAGAAATTTCCTATATCCTAATTGACTGCATCACATCCTTATCCTTTTGCAACACATTCTTTTGTAAATACCATCAACCAAATTAAAAATATAACAAAGCACCTGTAAATTTTTCCTATAACCATCGTTACAAAGGTAATCTTAGTTTAATAAAACTATCTGTTAGGAAAAGAAAAATAATTATCTGTGAATTTCAAAATTGCTTTTCTTGCTAAAATTCTGTGTATTCCATGATCAAAACGAGAACATGAACACAGTGGAAATTTTGGAAAAAAATTTTAAGAAAATCTTTCACTGTGAACTAAAATTGCACATAGCTTACATTTAAGCATTTGAAAAAGGGAAAATAGCATTTTATCAGCAGCAATCTGAACTTAAATAAGGATACATTGAACCCTTATGAAACTTCTTGAAAGACTGAAAACTGCCTTATGGTTTGGGGTGGTTTTATGTGCAAGTTACTTGGATATCCTGTTTTATCAAATTTAGTAGGGTGCTATTTGCATTATATAGTGAAACTGAGTCTGGCTATGGACATGTTTGGCTTCTAAGACCATTGCAAGATATTTAAAATATGCCTCCAGCAAGTACTAATGTCTTTTAAAGAAAACCTTCAACTTGTACATAAATACAGGGAGGATTTGGCAAAATGTTAAAGGTATAATGTCACGAGATGTAAGAACATAAGATTTCACCTTGTATGAACTTTAGAAGTAGTGAGGGATTTGCAGTGTCTTTCACTACTGGAAAAGAGACGAAAAAAACTGGAGCAACCTAAGCCCCACATTCCTGAAGCAGATATCCAGCCCTGTGCTGTTTACAGCTGTGATCAGCTCCTTCTTTTCTAAGACATGTTTAGTCAAATAATTAATTAATTAAAAATGATTAATCAATTGGAACAACCCCAATTAATTGCTTTCCAGGTTTGTCTATGATTATCCCCATAGTCAACCAGGTGGCTATCACGTTAGCATGGTGCAAAGTGCACACACGGACACTGCATTTTCATACCCTTATGCTGAGGGTATACTTTGGCCAAGCACAGCAGAACCTTTAATAGTGAAAACAACCACTTCAATCAACCTTTTTAGGTAGTTTTTAGATGCCATGGAAACCTCTTTCAGCCCCTGCAAGACCATGGTCTGGTCCCTGCGCATCAGCTGAAATACACTGGTGTCTTCATGAGTCCATCCCAATATCCACCCTACATGTTTTTGGTTGCTTACTGAATCAAATAGAATCTATCAATCTTTTTATAATATACTTACAGCAGTCTGGTTTGTGCCCAGAGCTAAATAATGGCAACTCAGTTTATGGTACCATCTTGCAACTTATGTCACAAGTCAACGATGTCAACGGCCGAGCCATGTCCAATAAAATCCTCTTTAGACTGCTTCCAGTTTTAAAAAGTGATTGTTGACTCGGTCTAGCAGATTCAGTTACATCATCCCACAAATAAAATGTAAGCTGAAAATCACTGTTTTACTTATTTCCTTGTTAATGTGAGATTTTATACTGGTTCTAGATCTGCAACTGTGTAATTGCAACTAATAAGCCAAGTTTTAAAATCCTTTGATTTTTTTTCCCATGTAAATGTTATGGATGTGCATACAAACAACAGCTAAATTAACATCTGGACTCTAGTAAATAAATTTATTTTGTTGTCTTGCCTTTTGAACACATAATACCAGCTGAGGTCTTTTAAAACCATTTATGTAATGGGATGTTATCAAACAAAATAATACACACCATTTGCCACATTTTTTGTTTATTGACTCTATTTTGCAGTGAATAACAAATGCTTACGCAGAACCTTGTCAATAGGGATGTATTTGAGTAAAGCTTTTGTAAGTCATTCTAACATCATTCATAAGAGTGAGAAATTCCACTATTTACAAAGTATTATTGCTCAGCCAGCCTAGTGGCTGGCATCCTGAGGAAACAAGCAGTAAAAGTGTTTTGATGAGGAGAGAACTGTAGGTCATGCAAGTTCTTTCTATGATTATTGTTTTTCTGAACTTTGTTCACATCACTAATCAAAAATGAAGATTTATCACCTGTTGCTTTACCTTTGTCGCTCCTGCCACCCTACCTCACTTTTAGGCAATACAAAGAAAATTTACCATAGTCTATGTACAGAATACCTACCTTTTCCCCATTCCTGCATTTGGGTTGTAATCCCTAAAACTGCTCAATACTTACGTGTGCTTTTATGTGGAAATATGTTGCAAGTAAAGGTGTAATCCTCATTATTCTTTCAGGCATTTATTTGACTTTTTAATGTAATCTCAATATGTTATTTCAAGAAAGTATTTTCTCTTCTTTTATGGATAATAAAACAACTTATTTGCAATAGTACGGCTCCTGGTCATACTATTGATTATGGGAACGGGTTTCAAGTGCCACTGGGGTGCAAAGGAAACGTTGCCCAGCTCAGGCAGAGGGCCCAGGGCCACGCTGGGCATGTACCTTCCCTGGGCGCTGCACCAGGACGGCACTGTGCTGCAGACCAAGAATAACTGGTGAAGAACAGACAGGTAACGGGAGACATGGAGAAACAAGGCTGAGGCTAATGCATCTCTCCCTGTGAATCAGCATCTGGTGTACAAGGCTGTGACGTTCACAACTGCGTTCTGAAACTAGATTTTGCACGCCGCAGTCCTTTCCTGCATGTGGTGTTTCATACGGAGAGCAGATGCAAAGAGGAACTGTGAGAAGATTGTTTTTTTCATGAATATTGATATGCTTGCTTTCAGGAATTTGGCCTCAGATTTCATATAAATTCCATAACATGTTATCTTTTCTTAAAATATGTTTCTTCTTCAAAAAGTAATTTTGAGATGTCTATTTTAAATTTTAGTTTGTCACTTATTTCACTTCCTTAAATCTCTGCCTACATTTTGATGGTTTTCCTGGTTGCATTTGAACCTACTGTTGCTTACCAATGTTTAAAAACTCTTATTTACTATCATTGTGCAAACAGACTAAGTATATCTGATTTCAGGATGCATAAATCTAGGTGATAAAATCAGTATTTCTTGCAGCTGAACTTGCTAAACAATTAAATATTTTTAGGTTAACATTGCTAAAAACATATCTGCAGGGTGTACAAGAGAATTCTGAGCAATTCATCCAAGTCATAAAAGATTTTAAAATATCCCAGCTCAGCTATAGGAAAGAAACAATTCCCCAAAATGCTAATGCGTTGAAGCTGCACACTATGTACCAAATAACAAGAAGCTACACGTGCCTATTAAAGTGAAAGCAAAACCAGGAAAGCAGATATCATCATAGCCGCTTCTTGGAAAGCTGCTGCCAGTTCAGTTAACAGCCTCTGCCTCACTGAGCCGTCTTCTTTCCAACCTGACAGTAAGTTTAGAAGCATGAGTGCTCTCCTTTAACCAGAGTCCCAAACCCACTGCAACTGAAAGTCACATTTTCTCAGATTAGATGGAAAAATACCTGGAAGCAAATCCTCCAAGGAGTGATGATCACCCTGGCCAACATACTTCTGGCTGTTTCTGAATGTTTAAAATGATCTCTGCATGCGGAGCCAGGAAATCCAAAACAACATGTGTGCTTGAAGGATTAATCTGCATTTCACGCAGCCTGAAAAATACCCTGTAAGGGACCTTACTGAAGTGGTAGGCGAAACAAATTATTACTGTCTCCAGCTAGATCACTCACAGGTTGTAATATTCCTTACCTGCCTCTAAGTGGCAACAGGTATAGCATTCTTCCCTGCAGTCCCCAAGAAAGACACACTCCTCTCTAACTGCAAAAATCAAATAAACCATTCAGAGTCTCTTCCACTTGGCTGAGTTCTGGTCAACCAGTGTAAAGGAGGGAAGCATCCCAACAGTATTACCAAGTTGCTCTTACGGCAGGTCAGGTGGGATCATCAGAGATGAATGATAGTGAAACTACTTGTCTGCAAAACTTAAGCTGTTGTATGCAATATGTACATACTAACACCACAGTGACCAACGCTGTCCAATGGGGGCTGATCCCACGCCTATCTCCCTGTGTTATGGGGCAGAAGGAGATCTCTGCTTTGACTAGTCTTTATTTTTGCTTCACTTTTAGGGGCTTTCTCTGACGTCAGCATCAGAGAGATATTGAAGATAGAACAGTGATGGTCTACAAAGCCTGACCTGAAAAAGGAGAAAGATGTTGTGGGGAGGAGTTTCTGCACCATTGTCTGGATGGAAATATAGCACCAATATCAAAGCTGGAACCTGGAAAAATATCATTTTCTAACACCAAAGATGTCACACTTAAACTAGCCTGAGAATAGCATTTATCTAGTCTGTGGGAGACCCATCTTCCACCCCTCTGTCTGCGGAAAATGTGAATTATTGTCACTTAGGTGGGTGCCATTAGCACAAGGCTGCTCCTGACCTCACAGACTGAGTAAATGCTAACGCAGGCAGAACAGCTATAACCCCCACACACACCAAATTGACGGCTTCACTTATTTGTGTGCATAGACACAACCTGAACAACAGGTGTGTAAGCAATCCCCTCTCACCCTAAAGTGTGATGGTCAACATCAGTCAAGGGGAGACCCAAACTCGTGTGTCTCTTCTAGCGGAGGAGCAGGTGCCTGTTTAACAGGCAACTGTTGTTTTGTTTGTGCAGAGATGACCAGTCATGGTGTGTTGAGAATGGGATAGAAAATGAGAAAAGAACCACAGAAATTATTTATTTCTTCTTATTATCCTCTTTGAAAAAAAATGTTTTATTCTGAAAGCCAGTAAGGGGTTACTCCATGCAGTTCAAGGGGTGTTTCCTGTATAATTTCCAGAGCTGCCACATCCTGATCCTCATTTTTTAATGTACAGCAATGGGCTGGTGTCAGCTAAGCCCCACTGATTGTCTCAGGACTTCTCTAATTTCAGTGAATCAACTGACAGACTGAAGTAACACATTTAAGATTAAAACAAAAAACTTTCTTTATCCTGCAGTCAGATTATAGGTAATATACTAGCCTTGCACTTTAGGCATTAGCTTAAATACTAACGTGTCTGGAAAAAACAATATACTTGAAGAACATCTGAAGTATTAAACCAAAATCTTTTGTTATTTAGACCTATGAATGCTGAGAAACTTTTGTTGGAATTTGGCCTACTTTTATTTATTAAGATGTTAAAGGAAAGTAAATATGGTTCTGAAGCCCGCTGCTAGCTAAGGAACTCATCCTTTACTGCATAGATCTGCTTGCACAAAATTAATTTGACTTAACTTTTCAAGCTGCTTTTCTAAAGCTCAAAAGTGCACAACTTTTCTCAAGGCAATGGTAACATAATCAAAAGCAACAGTAAGAAAAACAATAGCTTATAAAGAATTGAATTTTCATTTTATGTCTAAATTCCACCACATACACGTAATCTGCACCTCAATCGTATCCATCTAACATTATCAACAGCACAGCAGACACAAACACACAGAGAGAATGCATGGGTTTATAAGTATAAATACACAATTGCATTACTAATCCACTGGATAGTATTCTTAGTCAAAGCATTTGGCATGGGAGTGAAAAATATAAGGAACCTGTAACACCTTTCAAGACAAAAATTGCAGCATGATCCAGTTTATTACCCTTTAAAAAGGATATTCGTAACAATTCAAGCCTGACGCTGTTGAATCACCTTCCTGTATCATGAACTCCAGGACAAACTGCAAAGTTTTATATGTTCACCATTCAGTACTATTTACAGTCAATGGAGGAACCTAACGAAAGCATTGAAATAGCACAAATATATTAGCTTGAACAACCATCATATGCTCCCATAAACTTTATGTTTTATCTTTTGAAAAGCTGCTGCTATTTAATAAGATTTAGCCTCTTACTTTTAATCTCATATTGCAGCAGCAAGAAAAGACCTAGTCCTGCTTCAGCATGTTGCAGTGTTGTCATGGATACACAAGCGTGGTCCATCACTTCCACCAGTAAGTAAACAAGACTCTCAAAGAGTGCTCCGCAGGATTTACTAGCTCCGTAGTATTGTTAGCTGCACAGGGCTTTAAATAAGCAAATGGTCTGTAGTTTTAGAATAATATCCAGGGCAGTGTGGGGGCATGTGTACACGATATATCTTCCTTTAGAAAAATCAAAGGGTAAATGTTATGCTGTGTAACTTTGCCCTCCTTGCTTTTTAATTCAGTTTGTCTTTGCCTCTTGTTTTAAGAAGACCTCTATAGGCTACATAAGGGATCATTCTTTAATGTGGCAGGCAACTTGGAGTAGTCACCCACTAACTGCTTAAATAAATGACTTACATCATCACCTACACGAACAGTAAAATGCGGTCGGTCCATTTTTCTGGGGAAAAGTCATTTTAATGTGGCAGCATGGTGTTTGGTGATATTCTCGTTGTCTTTACTCAAACAAAGTCCTCTCTCAACCCAGAGATTACAGAAATGAAATTCAATTTTACCAGCGCACCTGTCAACCGCTACAGCAGGCTTGGCTTGATTGCAATAAATCAGCATCTTGTGTTGATGCAGGGATGTACATTAAACACCCTAAGCTGGTGTTTCAAGAAGAAAAAGCACAGATAGTTAAGAATGCTATATTTAGCACAGTATATTAAGCTTCACAACAGTAAAAGTCTTAGTTAGGGGCTCCACTTTGAGAAATGATAATAGAAATGACAAATTAAATTGGGTAAAAAAAATCAGGTTTAAAAGCTCTAAAACCACAAATCTCTAATACTTTGAAAGAGAATTTACTGAAAAATCATTGTCTTTCATACAAAGTTTAGAAAAGCAGGTACATCTTTGTTTTCTTGCTCAAAACACCCTCACTGTATGGTGATGAACACTAGGTGTATGACTGGGATGTTTTGTTGGGTTTAGCTGTTGGGATATCTTTGTTGATTAGCCTGAGTCAACCTAATTTAAGGCTAGACAGAGCAAATAATTCATGATGAATAATTTATTTGGTAAATTTAGCCATTTTTTTCATCTCTTGTCATATGTGTGAGCAGATTGCAAGGTAGATTTAGGGTTGGTTTTTTTCTTAGTCTGTGACTTCATTACCAATATCCAAAACCTGCAATGAACTTACCAGTTGCCTTTGGCTGGAGAAGCCATAAACTGCTGTATCATTCTTTTATTATTGGAGCTAATGCTGTAAAGTTTTGAGTGACCACTCTGGCCTCTAGTCAACAAAGCATCTACCTTCAAAGGTGGCTGATTTCATTGAGGGTTAGGGAATGACCAAGGATCTGAGCCAAAGCACCTTACCTTCAAGCACACATATGTTCGTGCTGAGCTCAGGAGTGTCCAATACCCCCACCAAGAAAGAGAGCCAAGAGTTTTTAGCAGACAGATATCTTTCCAGGATGTGAAATTTGCTTTCCACAAATATTTTGCCATTGGCACTCAGCTGCTACACAACTTACTGAAAGTGAGAGCAGGGAGGACACAAGTCCAGTGAAAGCAGATTAATGTGGTGAATGGATGCTTGTGCATGTGGGTGTTTGGTTTTTTTTGAGTTACTGCTTAAGAGACGGCATCATCAAGCCTTATGAGTTGCTTTTAACAGCCATGTGAGCTCCTTGGGGCAAGAACATCTCTCCTCTGCTCAGAAAGCACATGGCACACTGGGGTGCTCAAGAAAATAAACAATAAATTGTAGCAATTAATGCAATCTTTTCTTTCATTAGTTATTCTTGAATGTGATGGAAGACACATTGCGGTTATATCCGTAAGGGTTACTGGTGCAGGTAAAGGCTACAGGATCACACCCATCTGTTTGTAAGCCTTGTGGGGTTGAAAAATGCAAATACCTTGAGCTGCTTATGTGTATATTTAAGCACTTGAAGCCCCATTTAAAACAAAATTTTAAAAATTGGGTGAAGGCAGCTACAGCGTGCTTGAAGAAAAACAGCAGTAAATATTTACTAATTTATTCCCAAATTAAAACTGAAATTTTGACCTTTTTTTTTTTTAAGGGAAAGAAAAGAATGGGAGAAAAAAGACCACTGTGTCTTCTCAGAGAGAACAAAGCATAAAGATATCGCTCAGAAATTAACCGTTTTAATTACTGCTTTGCAGGCCTAAATATGGGTAAGATTTCCATCCTTTGCAGAATAACACCACCGTCAGCGAGCAGGCTCCGTCCCTCTTTCTCAGACAGCAAGTACAGTCTGCAAAGCTGCACTTCAAACTATGTGTCCGGTGCCGAGAGAGTTAATTTAAATTTGATAACAAATGGCTCTGCTTTTGAAATGAATGTAGCCTGGCAACTTCAACTGAGAACCCTTCATAGGGCCTCAATTATGTATGCAGCTTCTTTGAGAAATAGTTTCACACTTCTGACCCAAGGCCCACGATGTTGTTGCCATGAAATAAAACTGTACGTAGGCAAGGGTTCATTTCTGTACAACCTCTGCATTTCTGCACTCCCCCCACTTCACCACGACATGTAAAAACCACAGAAAATTGCTTATTCCAGCCTGGTTTTTTGCATTCCTTGCGTCGGCTCATCCGCTACCCTCTGAATACAAATTTAATATGTATGATCTTTGTTCCAGCATTTAACCTGTGCACTCATTTCAGGTTTTTTTTTAGGAATTTCCACCCATTCGGCTGGGCTGCCCTCATCAAAGCTGCTGTGTGAAACCAGAGAGACAGATAACGGGTTAAACACCCACACCATTTCATTATTTATTTTTTTTCCCCCTCTCCCCCCAAAATGGCTGCTTTGTCTGTGTGCATACACCAATAGCAAATGTCCTTCTGTTATTGTACAACCAATTTGATGTGTCAAGTATTCATATGCTAATGGTGGTACAGTTTCCCACTTTTTCACAGATAAATTGTAAGGATTGATACAGACAGTGAAACAAGAATAAACAGCTTTTATTTCAGATGTGATAAATTACTTTCCACTCAAATAACATGCAACACATGCTACTGACCATTATTGTTTCTATTCATTGTGAATTTGCCTTCTGTTTTTCTTTCTTAAAACAGTTAGAATATATTTAGCAGATATAGCCAGAGTCAATGCAAATAATTTTATTTCCTTCATTTGCCTTGCACTTTCATGATGTGTAAGTTCTTTCCTATGGAGCATTTATAATTTTAAAGCTTACAATAGGTAGGATTTGAAGACTGGGCTGTTTCCTCTTGTGTGTTAACAAAATATGCCTAGAATCCATCACTTAGGAATGCTGCTGGCAAAGGATTTCCTAAATATAGCATAAAGCAGGAACAAAAGAAAATAATACCCAGCACCTTTTTGTTCTGTTGCAAGATCAACATTTATTCAAAACCTGAAAAGACTAGGAGCTAAGAATGATCATTTGTATTTTGTACCTGAAGTAAAATAGGACTGTTTTCAGAGCCCGTATTTTATAAATAAGGAATAAGTATTTGGCACAGATAAAATAAACTTGCATATTAAGCAAAGACTTTTTTTTTAGAAACATAAAAATGGGTTTGCATTTCTACTGGTTGAAAACGCGTGGGTTTATGTAATACAGTCAAGGATTATATCTGTGTCCTCAACTCAGACATGAAAACACATTTATATGATTATGTTGTTCCACAGCCCATCCATAAATGTAAGGAAATCCCGAGTTAAACCCATGAGTCCAGACAGACACCGCTAATTTAATTAGCCAGCAGTAGATATCTGTGCCACCCTGCCGAAGTCCATTTTAAGTCACTGCACCCTGCTGCAGCCCAGGGAGGAGAGCAAGGTCAGCTACAATTAAATGCCATGCCTGGGAGCTGTGTACGTTAGGGCTTTCCCTTGCGTTTGTGGAGGCAGAAGGTAAAGCATCGATGCCAGCTGAGTGCATGCAACATCAGGTCACTGCAGGCGTACAGTAAGAAATTGGGCAGCACGAAAAGTAAGACCCCCACTGAGGCATCAGCTCATCTATAACATGTCATCCTGTATATTTATGAGGTATATTTAACCAAAAGAGTAACTCTCCGCTGGATGATTTCTTTGAATTACAAAACAGCGTGACATCCTACCCATACATAACACGTACAAGCAACAGTTTGCTGGGGTTGGGGCAGTAAAGCTTGATTTATAAAATACAAGAGCTTTCTTATTTTAAATGTGCCTCATCAAGGTTGCATTGATCTTGGGGATCTCTTACTTCATGAGGGAGGTTAGAGGTTGGGGAGGAGTTGGTTGGTGTGGTACTTGAAGAGGGATGTTGCATGTCATACTGCAAACAAAAGCATTGAATCCATGGTCACAAAACCTGCAAAAGTTATAAGAGAAATGGGGATGACCAGCTGGCGTGTGAGCCACGGCTCTTCTACTTCATAATGAAGTGAGCATCATCCTCACAGAACATCAGCGCCCAGTTAGCATCCTTGGCAATAAAATGTGTGTTTCTGGAAAGATGTACCCACAGGCACATTCAGCTCTCTGAAGGTGCAGGCTCTCAGTTAGCTTTCCTGCTCTATGTGCCCACACTGCACATTTTCTAAATGCTGCTGGTGTCACTGATGTCCTCCAGGTGTTGTCTAGAAACGTTGTTTTCTGCGACTCCCTTTTACAAAGCGATTGTGCCAATGCACCAGGATGTCAAACTGAAAGATGAATTAACCAGGCTGCCCATAATCTCCTCTGAGAATCTCTGCAGGTGCCTGAAATGATGATGGTCAGGGCACAAAAGAAATGTCACGATGTCAGCCCCCCACTTTTCCTGAGGGGAAGACAGGAGGAAACTGAAAAGAACGTTTGGAATTTTGGTGCCCAGCCAGACTCTGCAGCTATGGCCACGGAGCCCCCTGTGCTGCCCTCAGAGGGCTGATGACTCATTATTCATCCCATGTGCTTGCAGGCGAGTGTATAGCTGCTTATTAAAAACTCTGGCTCTGCAAACACTTCTGCACTTGCTTGACTTTAAGTATGCAAGTAATCCTATTGGGTTGAACTGTCAGCTACTAAATCTGGGAGAAATGACATTGCCAACATCTCAAGATTAGTATGAGAACAAGAATCAAGATCCTAGTGCCTTGAAGACTGGTGAAAACTAGTTCTCACCATATTTTTACCTAGGTTGCTCTCAGAAGCTTTCTTTCACAATTGAATTTTGTTATGTAGCTGTGTTTGCAGTAACAGTGGGGGAAAACACAAAACATGTAAAAAAAATGTGAAAATGTGAAAGTGTTCAACATAAATATTGCTCCTTTAAAAAAAGAAAATACTCAAAGTACAGAACAGTCAAGGACTGTTTTCTCAAGTATGGCACATAAAAATTCAATTAAAATAACATGACACTTTTTATCTAAACCATGAGGAAAAGCATGTTTTCTTTTCATGAGACACCTTCTTCCAGACCTCAGCCAAAAAAAAATGTTTGCAAAGACAAATAAATGTGCATAGTGAGAGTTGTTCAGTCCTTTAAATAGCAGATACAACTACTAAGAACATGCACTTGGAAATGCTAAAATCTACAGCACCGTCTCGCAGCTATGTGCAATGAGATTCTATTTTTAGAACAGTTACAGAATGATCAGGAAAATAGGCAACTAAGCTCCAAAATGAGCAAAGAACTGGATGATACTTTAGGTCTAAGCATATTGGAGGAAGTTTTGGGGTTTCTGCATCCCTGATAGGAAGTAAGGAAAGCTGCCGTGGGGTTAACATGAGTGTGGACCTTCTCCCACCCACCAGAGTGCTCCAAGGAAGCAGAGAAGTAAAATTGTGGTTTACTCCACTGTGATTCAACATCCGCTCCACAGCTTTGGGGTAGCTTCTCCCCACACAGGCCCTGGTGAAGAATTTTATCCATCCGCCACCCTTGAGGCTACAGCAGAAGGCACTCTGATTCGTAACTATTGCAATATAAAAATGTTAATCTCCTCAGAGTTGTTTTCGGGATATGTCAAATTAAATTTTACTTAGAAATGTTTAAGCTGATAGATAGTGGATGCTAATTAGACAAAAGGTGATGAGCAGGTCAAGGAGAAGATGTACACATGTTTGTGTACTTTCCATCTTTGTGAGATTTTCATCTAAAGCCTGACCACAGATGTCCTACAAGCAATCTTTTTTTTTTTAAAGATGAAATGCCATAGTCAATTAAATTTTTCACAAATGACAGAAAGTGATGGACTCATATCTCTGAGGTAATCCCTTCTGCCCACCTCTCTGAGGGTGCAGAGGGCTCCATCAGCAATGGGTGCAGGTGCTGAGACTCCATGGAGATGGCATATTTGGAGAATGAAGAGAAGCAGCACCAGAGGCTCAAGTGCTTGTTGCGATCTTCTTCCAGGTATTACGGGTGCAGCACCACACCATAAGATGGCAGGGCAATTTATCTGACAAAAATGCATCTGGTCAATTGTCTTATCTCACCCCAGTCCTGAAACAGAAGCCGTACCTCTTCAGGCCTTGGATGAATTGGGAGAATTTTTGTGGCCCAAAACTCTTACTTCTTTTTCCCCATAGGATAATCCACTTTCCCGGGCTGTGTCCTTTAAGCAGGATTTTGCCCTTCAAATTTCAGTCACAACATAAAAATCAAGAGGTATATTACTTTTGCAATTGTGATTGTGTTTGCAATTGTGATTACTGTTACGAATACTATTACCAGCCCATAAATTCCCAAAGCTTAAGCCTGGGATCACAACAGATCACTGCAGTCCGACCTGCCGAGCACCACAGGCCATTGCATCTTGTTTACTCTCTGCTGCGCTGAGCTCAAGGACCTGGTGCTGTCTGGCCAAGCTGTTCCTTGTGTTTAGCTAAAGCACATCCTCCAAAAGGCATCCAGCCTTCGCCTGAGAGATGGAGATCCTGCAGCTGGCCTTGTAACTTGTCTGATGATTGATCGATGGATCGGTGTCCCTGGCAAAAGATTGGGTCTAGCTTCTCATTTGAACCTGTTTGGCTTCAGTTTCTAGCCTTTAGTTCACCCTATGCCTTTCTCTGCTGGGTTAAAGACCCCTTTAGCACCCAGCCCACCTTTCCCGTGAAGGTGCTCACATACTGTAACCAAGTCCCCTCTCAACCTGCAATAAACTGAATAAATGGAGCCTTTAAGCCTCTGACTGTAAAGCATTATCTTCAGTATAAGAATCATCCTGAGGGGGTTTTTCTACTCCCTTTCCGACTTAGCAACTACTTCTTCAAAAGGATCCCACAAACTAACTGTGTTAATGATGGTTTGACCATTGTGCAAGGAAAGGCCCTGCAGGACGTGGCGCCTACGTGGTTAGCATCACCCGTCCCTGCCCACAGCAGCGCACAGGTATGAACACCAAGGTCCTTCCCTCAGCCACGACTGGCTCGGGTGCAGCCCCGCATTTTGCAGCCACTGCTTGCCTCCCACATGCCACTTTCATGCATCTGTACTAAAATGTCAGAACGGGCTCTGCTTGTTAAGTGAAGCAGACGTCTCTATTTGGTTGTCCCCATCACTGCTCATCGTGTCACCAGCAATTTTGGAGCTACAACCAAACCATTGCTGAAAGTATTGACAAGTACCAGTGGTGCTCCTCTTCCCGGAAGGTTCCAGCACCCTATTTTCACATTCCTACTTCTAGAACCACCTGTTAGCCAGTTCCGAACCCATTTACCATTCATCCATTTGGGGTTAGTGGAAAGGGAGAACAGCTTTTGTTTTACACGGTGGAGTAGTGGTAGTTCTATTCAGAAGCTGGGTCTGTTTGACAAAATTTATTTCCCTTAATCACCTGTGAGCTGCCTTTAATTCCCTCTCAACTGATTACCAAAGCAGCTTTTTTTCTCACTGGCTCAAGTTGCTTGGGTAGGACCACTGCCCTTTCTGAATATTAGCACAGCAATGTTCTCCCAGTCTTCTGGCATTTCCCTGCTGTTTCAGGGTTTATTAAAAATTAATGTCAGTGACTGAGTGCTCTCCCCAGCCAAGTCTTCTAAGACTCTTGGGTAAAAGTTATTCAGACATACTGGCAGATGTTGTTTAACATCTATTAATTGACTGGAAAGTACTTATTAACCTCATTAAAGGATATTCTTATGTAAAAAGAATGTCCTTATTGTTTCCAAATGGAGAACAGAAATAGTTTTGGCTGGTTTTGGGTTGCCTGTCTCCTAATAGGTTTATCACAACTATTTGTGTTGTTTGTATCCCAAAGTTTATAGCATCTGTTTTGTGCCCAGTGTATTATTATTTTTTTAAAATTTATAAATCTGTCTGTCTTTTTCAAAACCTTGTATCTGGTTGTTTATTTCTGTGAAGGTACCATGAATCTCTTTTCGGTGTCTTAAACTTTTCAGTTACCTCCATGAAAATTCTCTTTCATACTTATTACAATCCATTTTCTTTGTTGCCCCACTGTAGCATATTTTTAAATTTATTTTTTTTAAAATTTCTATATGCTGCCTTCACTTCTCCGCTTGGCAGCCAAAAAACAGTGTTGCCTGTTTTTCTTGTGTAAGCACAATGTTGGCTGTCTTATAAATTTACCTTATGGAGCCTTATATATGATCTTATAAGTTTAATTCACACCTTTAATTCTAAACATTCCTCTCCAACATATCCTTACATTCGCTCTGCCATGAGACTTCCAGTTTGAAAGCATGAAATATATACAGTGCTACTACTTGAACCTTTTCTCCATTCACTCACACTGAATGCAATCAAGTCAAAATCACTGATTCTTGGAAGGCAACCAAGTTGCAATTATTAAATCTTTCCTTTGTCCATCACACTGAGATCTAAAGAAGGGTTATTTATTATTAGGTGCCTCATCTTCGGAGACAGGGAATAATCACCACTAATTTTTGCCAGAAATGTCGATATGCTGCTCAGGCATCTATTCTGTGTGGCCCATGGCAAGTCACAAGGCATCTATATATATTTTTACAGTCTTTTTCTACTTTTCACTTTTACATGTTAAGTTATAAATGGATGTTTAAACTGCTGATGAAACTTTTAATTTTGTTACAATGTAAGTATTAACAGTAATGCTTACAGTGAAAAGCGGTAGCTAGTGATAGAAATGCCGTGGATAATAAGTGTTTTCTGGGACTGGTCAGGAATCAGCTCTAATTGTTAGGTAACATTTAAATAAAATACAAAATGCAAGGAAATATTTTAAAAAGCATTAAATTTCAGTTAAAACGTTTAATAGCTGTTATATAACACCATGGAATGCTATACATTCATTTTTTCCATTTAATTATGTAAGATGGAATTAATAACTTCATAATTATTTTTTTTCCCCTTGTAATTTTGTGTTATCTATTTAAATACAATTACGCCCTGTCCAGAGTTCTAAGCTTTCAGTTCTGGTCTTTCAAATTCCTACTTCATGCAATTAGCACCTTTTCTGCAAATATGCAAGTCAGCTGCCTGAGTTTGCACTTTATTTGCAAATACAGTAGTTAACACCTATCTCAAACCTTGTTTATCACTTAACATTCGGGCACCATTTTTCTTTGCTCTTGGGACTGCCTTTCAAAAGTGATATTTTAATATCCTATCTTCAGCCTGAAATAGCGAATATGAGGTTGCTTCAAGATCAATTCCGTATGTATCAGCTCCATGGGATATTTGATCTTCCATAATTTACTAATGTATATGAAACCTAGGCAAAGTGATCCGTGTTAATGCAGCAGTACTCTGTCCTGAGCAACAATGGTTCCATTATGAGTAAGGTCTCAATTAAAAGCAAATAAGTTGAGAGCAAAGTGTACTGAGAGACTGTTAATGGACTGCAGCCATCAGGCCTTTTTAGTTCTTGCTTCAAAAAAGTCCAGGCTCTGGGTGTTAATTATAAAACATGAGAAACTTACCTTGGAGGTAAGAGTTCCCACTCACTGCAAAATACAAAACAAGGGAAAAGGCAAGAAAGAGAGACACAGGTGTTGATGACCTTAGAGACTCATTCAGCTGGATACAGGTTTTATATCTCAAACACCTCATGAAAAAAACAAAGTTTTCGGTTGAGTTCAGACACAGTGTGAATGCCACATGTGACAGAAGAAATGGAAGAGAGGATGGTAGAGTAGGAAATGAGAAATGCTGAACCTCTGGGTCTCCCCAGGAGAAATCACTCTTCTTGAAATGTAGCCACTGTTGCCATCTCCCTGGCTGCCCTATAGCATCTAAAGGTGCTGCTTGAATAATAGCTAAATCCTCTCAGACTACTTGTATTTGCTCTTAATTTTGTAAGGTAAGATCTTTCTCATACTTTCAAACTAAAAAATAAACAAAACAAATTGTATTGTGTTGATCAAGGTCACCAGACTCATGATTCTAGACTGCTTATGTTGCCTTTTCCTTTGCTAAACTCTCCTTGTTAGTATTTCTCTAATAGCATATAAAATCATCCGTGTAATGTTGGTAAATTACTGGCAAAATGAGCAGCTCAGTGTCTCCTAATGAAAATGTAAAAAATCTTAAGTCGCTTCCCTCCATTTCTTTTCAGTAGTATTCACACAGTTTGACTTCAGGCATTTAGTCTAGATGCTTTAAATATTTTTTATTTTTTTAAACCCCAAAGGCATCTTTTGAAGTCTTTCCATTGACTACAAAACCAAAATATTGTGGTGGTAGATGTGTTGATTCACAACTGAACCTGATATCCTATGCAACCTTTTCTCCAGCATCCACCAACAATCAACGCCAAAAACTCAGCCTCATTGGTTGGGTTTTTTTTTCACAATCCTTGGATTCCTCTTAGAGTCTTATTATTTTGTGTGTGCATGTGTGTGATGCTTGCTTTGTATACCTGTGACGTAGTTGTTATTATCAGCTCCTGGTTTTATTGTAATTGTTGCACTTTGGGGACGTAGGGAGAAAGGAATTCTTCACGTTCCAGAAAAAACATAAATATTTGGATCTAGTTAGAATGTTCTGAGTTCAAACCTCAGGGCTCAGAAACCAGAAGAAAAGAACCTAGTTAGGACTGCTTAGTTGGTTTGGTTTTTTTTTTCATAAACTTAAATCTGTAGCTGTTATGGTAGTGCCAGGGAACTGAGGCTGTTGACTCTTTGCTTGGCTATTGTCTGAGCACTAAAGCAACCTAGAGGAGCAACCAAACTCTTTCTGTGCCATCTGCTTTCAGATGAGCGTGGCACCCAGCACACATGGCCCTGGTCTGAGGTTGCAGACCTCAGCCGGGCTCAGGAGCCTGACCCTCAGGGGCAGATCTGAGCCAGCACAACAATTCAGGCCATGTCTCTACCACAGCCCACGGGGTGTTTTTTGACTCTGAAGTCATCTCCTGAAACTTGGCTCCAATGCAAGGGCTTGTGGTACGCAACTGCCATAGCCCACCACAATGATGTTCCAAAGGAACAGTTTTGTGGGCCTCAAAATCCCCTTGCAGGCCTAAGATGACCTAGAGGAAGAGAGCAGGACAGGGAAATAACGGGAGCATCATTTTCTTTTTGCATTTGCACTGCACCTGCAGGAATAATGATAGTACAGCTTGGGAAAGACCGAGGCTGACTATCAGCTCCTGCTTGGCTACGGCCTTTACTATAAATATTGATAGATTGCTTTTCAACCATTTATAAAGGTCTTGTTATTGGAGAGAAGCTAATAAAAATATGTACCATATTAATATGGGAAAGCTGATTTCTTGTTTTTTACCTACTATAGGTGAGATAAGATCGTATTGTTGAGTGTGCTTGATTTAGCTCACTGGTTACTCTTACCAGGTGTTTTACTGTGTTTCCATGAGGTTGGTTCTTTATTTTTCCCAAAAGGAAAAACGGCCTCCCCCTTGATAATTTTCAAATTGATCTTCTTTTGCTTAGCAGCTGTTATTTCTGTCAGAATACACATCTGTTCTAGGAGGAGACTGTTAGAGATCATCCTCAAATAAACAGAATGTTGGGGCCATGCAAGATGCATCTTACAACAGCAGAAAAATATCTGCCAGGTCACTCCTCAGCAACACTCCTATTTATTTGTATTTACTTAATACAGATAACATTTATGTACAAGGTGTCTTGATACTTGCTATTTGTAACACAAAAAGCTTTTGGCAAACACATCTACACTGTCACATCATCAAGTAGCTCTCCTGTCAGCCAAAAACAATGATGATATTCCCAACTTAAATGTCATGTAGCTGAGACCATCCTGGGAGGAAGCTGATAGACACTACAATGTATAATTAATACTGTTGATATGAAAAAGGCCATAATGAACCAACAAAGTCAGCACTCTATTAAAGCTGTTGTAGAACCTCACTCCTTTTAAAGTGGGCTTGTGACAATTTCGGTATAGAAAATATATTCAGTGTCACATCAGTATGTCATCTTACATTGTCATGACTAATTTCGAGGAAGAAAATCAAATTTTTTTTCCTCAAGTAGTCTCTTTCTGGAGCTTAAGTTTATGATATTTCCTGCATTCTATTAATTTCTGAATCTTATTATTTATGTTTAATAAATAGTACAGATCCATTTCTCAGTTCTTGTTCACAGGTGGCAATGGAAAGGCAGAAGGGTGGATTATACACCATTAACCTATTAAAATACACATCTTTCTTTCCATTGCTTGCATGTGCAGTTTTTAGCGAACTGCAGCACGGACTAAACTTCATGAGCACAATTGTCCACGTTACACCAGAACACAGAACAGTGGTTTAAATTTAGCCTAATCTAAGGTAAACCATCCTACACAGCTTTATTTGGTCTCTCCTGGCAGAAAGCCTGAATGCTTACCAGCAGAGCCAATATATAACAAGCTGAAAAAAAACATTTTGTAAGAATGGTTAGTATAATGTAATCTCTGAGTGTGATTCTGTATCTATGGTTATTAAAATATTAACGAAATAGAGGTCGTTGTTTACCTATCTCTGATTTTCTGACCCAAATGGTTGCCAGACATTGGAGTGCCGTAGAGGAAGGGGAACGAAGGAAAGAAGGGAAAATAATCTAATTTTGCTATATTTGTATTGATCTGCTCTTATTTTTCCCATATGTCCAGTGCGTATGCTTTTATTGTTGTAAAATATACAACTCAGTTACAAATTCTGGATGAAAAAAATAGTTTCTTATTTATGTAATTGCATTTATTAGTTCCCAAATAATGACACACAATGTAACTGGTCTGGAGCTGAGACCAAAATGTGCAGGAAGTGTGGAGGGACCAGAAAGGCAGACAGAGAAAATCCTTTCCAGTAGCAGCTCCATGACATGCCTTGCCCACTGACCAGGGTTTTCAGCCACTGGGAAAGAAGAATATCACATACAGTGCAAAAAAATCACATCAGATGCAGAGAGGAAAAAATGCAGAAGAGCCTTGCAGTACTTTTAGCCTGTTTACTACCCACCTCCATGATAGAGGAATCAGGAGGAAGAGCAAGGTGGAACAACTAAGCAACTAAAGCAAAAAAGGAATTAAGGTGTTTCAAAGACAGCATATCTTTTCAGTCTTACTTGTTCAGCGTTTGAAGTATTGTCAGAAAACTACATAATTTTCATTCTTCGTGTATTTATAAAATTACATGTTTTCCTTTCAAAAATCCTTCTCAAATTGAATCTTCCTTCTCAGGGGAAATCTCAGTTCTGCTGCTTGCTGTCCAATAGTCACAATTAACTGACAGAAGGAAGAACTGAGTTGCTCCTTTCTTCTGCTAGTTACAGCTAAACTTGGGCACACATTCCTCTGGTCAATCTGGATTTCATCTTTCTGAAAAAAATCATGTTTTTTCTACCACAGACAATCTAGAAATGCAGTTGCTGAGTCTACCCCAGCAGCACACCTGGATCATACAGGCGCGGGTCAGATCTGCTGTGCTAAACTTCTCTGCAGTTACATTTCGTTTACCTTTGAACCCCGTTCCTTATGCAGCTGGTGTACGGATGATATCAAATTAAGATAGCAAATTATCTTGCAAACCGCCATTTTGTGTATCTAGGCCAAATGAACTTCTTTTCACAAGCCTAACCAAAGACCTGTCCCTGAAAAACTGTGTTTGTCCAGAAAAGCCCTAGTAATCCCTAGCATTTTGTGGCAGTGTAGTATTGCCCTTTAGGTGGTATCAGAAAAAAGAATTTAAAATGTATGTTACATATTTGTGGGGCAAAAGAGAGAATTAATTCCTTCCAAGAAAATCTATAATTATTTCAAATTCCATCTGTTCCATACTTCATTTTTTTCCCTATTCTTTGGCTCAAATACCCCTCATCTTGCTGGGCTGTATTTCAGAGATTTCCTTCCTTCCCTGTGTAGTGATATTACTTTGCTGCGTGAGTTCAGTGGGAATGGAAGTGAGAGGAGAGGTGCAGGCATGATGGGGATGGGGATGGCATGCATTCCCCAGAATTTCTGGGCTGCATCTGAAGCTAAATGGGCCTTATTGTTTTCTTCAGCTTGGCCAACAGATACCAAGAGCCTCCAGTCACCTGACACTACTGTAAGTGCAGTTATCCCATGGGAGCAGGAGTTATTCCCTGGTCCGTATGCGGCCAGGGAATGCAAGGTGATCTCTGTGCAGCACTTGATCTGTCATTTAGCTGAAAGCTATAATGTGAAATCGATCCATATTGTCCATTTCCGTATAGATTTTGACTAAAAGCCAAGTTTGTGATGTGTCTAATTCCCGTGATCTGGCTGGAGTTGAACAATATTTCAGGGACTATAGAGAGAAGTGCATTCCTGGAAAGCAAGGGATTATGCGAAAAGAAGAAATCTGGAAACAACCAGGAAAGACATCCCTGTTTTTATTTAAAAAAACCCCACAGTTTCTAGCCTTTACAGCTGCAAGGAAAAGCTGGATAATGTGGCCTGGATACAATCTAATGACTTGAAATTCAGACAGAAAATGGATGAAATTGTATTTTTTATTCTAAAATAATCTTTAAAAAGAGATATGAACTCGGGAGATTGAGAGGCAGTTGATTCCTGGTTTTTTAGGTATTCCAGTAGCATTGTTCACATATTTTCTCCTCTCCCCGGTTTCCCACAGACTACAGGAGGATTTTCATATTCTGCTGTAGATTTTCAAGAAAGACTCACCTAGCTGGTGGGGAAAGATGACCTTGTTTTGAAATTGTGTCCTTGCTTTGACACATCTCCCACCTCCAAGGAATAAATAAAATCAAACAAACAAACAAAAACACCCAAAAAAAAGCAACACATAAACAAAAAAACCCCCCAAAACTCAGCAACCAAAACTACCAGTCTGAAACCTTTACCCTAGTTCCTTAAGGAACTCATCAAAGATAACATTAGGGACAAAGGAAGGGAAAACCCGATGTTTCAAACTAGATTTACTTGTTTTAAAGCACTTCTGTGCACACAGTGCTATGGATAAAACAGCAGAAGACAAAGGCTGTCCTACAGCCTCCAGGACAGGTTGGTACTAACTTTTCCTTCAGAACTAAATGTGAAGACCCACAGAACCAGACCTCCTCTGCCTGGTGGCCTGGGCTGACCCACAGGCTTGCAGGAGGTTGGCATTGGTAGTGCTATAGGAGAGGAGAACCGGCCAGGTCCTGCCACCAGTGCTCTCTCTGCCTGCCGTCACCCACACACACAGCAAGGTCTAGGTTTCTCAGTCATCTGGACCAAACTGAACATCATCACCCAGTGACAGTACCAGATCAAAGGAGGATGTGTACTCATGGCATAGCTCATCAGAGAGCTCTGAAGGGCTGAGATTGCTCTTCAGGGAAGGTAACAGGGACTGCGATTTTTGCTTCCCCAACCCCAGTACTGATGGTCCTCAAGGTCCAGACGCCCCATCACAGAAACAGTGGACATCCTGGCTTTCCAGGACAGGGACACAAGCAAAACAAGCAGGGGTGGCTGCTGTTTGCTGCTCCAGCAGCCTCCTGCCCCATTTCTCCTGTAATTAGAGCTGGATGATTACATCTGTGTTGCTCCCAGAGATCTTCAGGAGACTTTCGGAAACTTCAGAGCAGCAGTATCCAGACAAACTTGGGCAGGCAACATGAAATCTTTCAGGTTTTCATGTCCAGAAGCAACACAACCTTCTAGGAAAGGAGTATCATCTCCTGCCCCTAGACAGCATTCTGACTGGGTATTGCATGAGGATAAGTGCTTTTATGAATATTTCCTTTCCAGTGCTGATGGTAGATCTGACCCAAAGGTTGAGACTGACAGTGCATAGGTCAAAGGAGTCTGGCCATTCATTCTGCTGCCCTGATGCACAATCTGTGAAGTTCATACAAGCAGAACAGCAAAAACTTCAAGCTGCCAAGCACGGGGGGGAGGGGGGGACTGTAGCTGAAGGATGAAATGGTGCGTATGATGCCCTAGACAGGTTCACTACAGATCAGGTCTGAAACTTTATGAAATCAGTGAAAATATTTTCATTGATTTTGGTGGGATTTGGATCATGGCCAAATGTTTTAAGGCAGGTCAAAGAGTAGATGGAACAATATATGTACCTATGACATATAACTGCCTGACATGGTTGCAGCATGGAAGTTATGTACAATATAGCATCCATACTTTAGAATTTAATCAGAATCAGAGAGGACAATTATAATAGCAAGTGGCTTTATTTTGCTTGAAAAAAATGTGGAAGAAAAACGTCTTAATGGATTTCACCAGGTTTGTAACATTCTGTAACAGAGGTTAGGCATAAAAGCAAACACACAACAAAAAAAAACATTGTACCTCTAGAGTAGTAGCAGGTAAACTAAGTTGTTACTCCGCTGTTAGTATCATTTACCTCCAGATTTCCTGCTACAATACAACAAATAAAGATTTCTCTAATTCCATCTTGACCGATATAATTCAGACAGAGTGCCACAAAGCTAATTTGTACACACATAAGCCTATGTAAAAACTAACATTTAGGTCTTCATAAACTTCTACTAGTTGACTATAGCAATATTGTACAAAGTGAAGGAGGGTAAGGGGATATATAAGGCTTAGGACTGAACAGACTAGTGCAATTACACCCTTACAAAATAAAATCCCCGCTCGTGAGTTCTACCTTGCATTGGATTTCACAAGGTCCAACTTTCAGTGAAAGATGCCAAACCTGAAACTAGCTCCAGATTTAGCTTTATTCTTATGTGGGGAGTTAGATATCTCCAAAACATGCACCCAGATTACTTCCTCAGTTCATAAAGCAAGGCAATGCCTTTCCTCTGACCTTGCTTTATCTATGATTTAAAAAGGAGCTTTTGACTGAAACACAGAGGATCAAATACTGTAGTTAAGCATCTGGTTACATTCTTAACAATAAAGAGTATTGAAGCTAGTTCTCAACACAGACATGGTCAAATCACCTTTCCCCCCTTCCCTTTATAAAAAAATCTAAAGAACAGTAAACATTTGGAAAAATAAAGAACACTGAGGAGAAAGAGGGGATGCAACAACAAAAAAATATACCCTTCATATATTTAATGAAGTTATCCTCCTGAGAGATTTTGGACGAGCTAAAGATGTCTTTCCTCTGTTAAATACCACTTTTATGTTTGACAGAATACCAATCCTTCTTCAGTTCAGCAGAGAGCTGGACCCAATCTCAATCATCTGAAAATGCTATCTGACCAAAAAGAGTAGGAAATAAGTTGCTTTGTGGTGTTCATGATCACTCCTAACACCTTTAAACTAAATAGTTTTTTTCAATTTATTTGAAATGTGACAAAGATAAAAACCTTAAAGAATTCATAAGATTATAAGAATCGCTAAGAATAGACTATTCACATGAAGTCCAATGAAAATCTGTTTTGAACAGAAAGGAAAATTGGAGTTTCTGCATATTTTACATAATAGAGAAATACTATTATATCAAGAAACAAAAGCTGCAATTCATATCAAATTAATAGTTAACATTAGTCTTAAAAGTATAATATTCCATCAAAAAGGAAATGAAACTAAATTTTGCAACTAAAAACTTCACCTTGAAGCAATTTTGTCATAAGAGATACAGAGACCTCACTGTATACCCTGGCATGTATAGATTACCTTGCAGCAAAACAACAAATTGAGTTGTCTACCATGTAGGTGATACTTCAATTGCTTTCTTTTTATTTTAACAACTGCTCGGAGGACGGAGAAAGAAGAGAAGTTAAAAATACTCTATTCTACATGGCTTGAAGAGTTATTGCAAGTTAAACATTATTTGAAGAAAGTATTTTATCAAAAGCGTGAAGAAGATTTCAAGATTTTTCTGGTTTTTACTTTGGTATATTTCCATGGGGAAACATGAACCAATACGGGAAATATCAAAACGCAGGCAATTTTATGACATTTAAGAGCAGCACCAGGTCCAATTTTATTAAGTTCATTGATGTAAGTTTACCAAGATTTCTGATGAAAGGTTGTCTTCTCAAAGATTCTTTGTTCAGAAAAAATAGTGGGTTTATAACTTACTGTCTTGGATATAATATATTATAGCACCTTTGTAGATTGTAGTATTATTACCTACATATTGAAAGTTTGATTTCTTTTTGATAGCTTGACAGATGCTACATTTTTATATTATTCCTGGTGTTCCACAGAATTTTTTTCCTGGAGCTGCCAAACACAAGCACCTGGAATCTCTGCATCAGAGCACAAGTTTTTCACACCAAAAAGATATTGTGGCTCAGGCATGACTCCAATATTTATTTTTCTGTTAAAAAGCAAAAAAATATATGTGAAATCAACACAAATTCTTCAGGGAATGTTTTACTTCCATAAACCTTTGTCCAATCGCATCCCAGCTTGGACCGCTGCACATCTTGAATCACATCCATGAACAAGCACTTAACAGATTTGCGCAATTTTGTTTGTGATCCTTAAAAGCTTTTTGCTTTGTCTGTTTTCTGCAGGTTTGGTTTATCCCCCCATCACACCATTCTGCGTATTTCAAGTTCATACCTAGTTCATTGAGACAAATGATAAAGGTCAGTCACATGGTGGCCATTGTACGGTAGTTCTATTTCTGTTTGAGCCAGGCTGGCTCAAAAAGAAGCTCACGTTTCCAGGGGCCATTCCTTGTGATATTTCATGTCTGGATCACTGAAGCTTTGTGAGTCAAGGGCTGCTCCTGACCAACCCGACCTCTGAAGGGATGTTGTCATGGTCGGCAAGCTGGATAAATACATGTTTTTCATCTAGACATTCCTCACTTTTCACAATTCCTTCTTCCCGTCTCAAAGAGAAAGATGGCTGGTAGGCCAGCATCTTTCATTCCTTCCCATCTTCCTTCCTTGAGGAAGCCCTAGTGCCCAGGTGACTCCTAACCTGGATCTAGGGCTTTTGATGCATGCACTGTCGCCAGCACCTGCCAGAGTAGACTGCTGTGAAAAAGCTGCAACTCCTACAGCAAACCTGAGCTACACATGCACATTTGCTCTGGCAGGATGCTGAAAGAATGAGGTCATGCTCTTTTTAGTTGTATTTATGGCAATGTGTTCATAAGTGAGAAAAAATATTAATCCAGGAGGCATGTCCCACAAGTCTAGCTACTGTGGTTTTGTGCTGTGCGCTACGATTTGCCATTTCTTGTTCACAGGAGTGGTTGGCTAGGGAGGGATCATGACAAGGCAGGTAAGGCAGAGAAAAATATGTAATTTTTGCTCTGATCTTTATCCAGTGCGATGGTGCAATGGTTCCAATGGGACACACAGAGCTCATTGAGATCACCTTCAGGCAGATCTAAGTTATATCAAAACCTGTTTGAGCCCCCAGACAGTTTGTAACTGCGGGTGTGCTGGGGCTGCCTCACCCTTTATTCCACATTGGCATTTGCTGCAGTTGTGGAGATCAGACCTGGCTGTTTTGTTTGAAGAAAAGCTGACACGGGACATGCCTTTCAAAAGCCTGGCCTTGGAAGAGGCGCTGCACCGGTGGTACACCAGCACTACTCAATGAGTTGGGAAAACATGCTAGAGATGTAAAGCCTGCTCCAGTAGAGGGAGGAACAGACTGTTAGCATTTGGGTGTCTTTTAATGATTTCCTTTTTTCTTCTTCAATTTTTCTTGAGTAAAT